>NC_056731.1:914589210-914789210 GCF_019279795.1 Protopterus annectens | reverse complement strand
ATCTGCGAACTTGGTCAGCCATAGTCCACCCGCGTTGGCCTGTACCTCTGAGAAATATATACCGAACAAGAGAGGTCCCAGGACTGAGCCCTGTGGGACACCACTTGTAATTGGTTTAGAGTCTGACATGGCACCTGCTATTCTGACCATGTGGGTTCTATCCCAGAGCCAGTTTGCAACCCATCTTGCGACATAAGGGTTGATATATAAGCTGGTGAGCTTATTTATGATGCCCGAGTTGGGTATTGTGTCGAAGGCTTTTGCGAGGTCCAGGTAGGCTGTGTGGACTACCCTTCATCTATGGCTTTGGTAACTGTTTCAAAGAAGTCGACCAGGTTCAAGAGGCAAGATCTGCCCTTAACGAAGCCGAACTAGGTAGGATCCAGTGTCTGGAGGTTCCCAAAGTCTTTGTTTATGATTTCCATGATGATACGCTCCATAGCTTTGCAGACCGGGCTAGTCAGGCTTATAGGGCGGGGGCTGCTGTGGCACCACCTTTGTGGAGTGGGACCACTGTTGCTGTATGCCATTCCTTGGGTACATATCCTGTAATAAGGCTGAGATTGAACAGTGACTTTATATGAGGGTTTAGTTCTTCTTGGAGTTCATGCAAGACACAGCCCGGGAAACCGTCTGGTCCCATTGATGCTGTGTTTTTTTGCTTCAGCTCTCACCTGTGCATCTGTTATCTCAGGAAGGCTACACCCTGTTGGGATAGACATTTGCTCTTTTGTGGGGGAAGGGGGAGAGAAGTTTGCACTGAACCTTTCTGCCAGGATTTTGGCAATGTCTGTGGGTTCAGTGTATTTTTTGTCATTTTGCACTAACTCAGAGCATATCTGGGAGTTGCCTCCCAGGTTTCTGACATAACTAAAGAAGGCCTTGTGATCATCTTTAGTGTCTTGTGCAATTTTTTTTTCGAAGCTGGCATTAGATGATTTTATGAGGGATCGTAGTTTCTTGCTAGTACTGATCAGTGACGCCTTCCCTTTTTGGGATTTTGCTGTGTCATATAGTAGCTTTCTCTTTCTGTTGTATAGCTTATTTATGGCTGGGGTCCACCAGATAGGTCTCCTGCCTTTGGAGGAGTGAGTCTTGGTTTTATTTGGGATAGTATGCTCCATGCATTCCTGTAGGTATCCATAGAATGCTTTTGTAAAGGATTCTGCATTTTGGGCCGTATTTTCCACTGGCCCGGGGGCTTTGAAGGATTCCACCTCAGGTTTGAGAATTGTGAAGTTTGCTTTTGAGATGTTCTTCACCGTAGTTTCCTTGGCTAGGGGTGGGGACGGAATATGGATGTCCAGTGAGATTTGTTTATGGTCTGATCTTACCAATGAGGGGTATACCTCTGGTGTGGAACATACAGATCCCATGTTGGTGATGATCAGAGCAATTATGTTTTCTCCTCTTGTGGGAGTGGTGACCAGTTGTTCCATAGCATTTGAGTTTAGAAATTCTAGGAACCATTGGGCAAGGGTGTTTGGGCTTGAGTAGTTTTCCCAATCGATGTTTGGGTAGTTGAAGTCACCCAATATAATAGTGTTTGGAGAGACCTTCATATTCTCCAGTGTTCTCAGGAAAGCCGAGTGAGGTTCCTGTATTTGGGAGGGTGGTCTGTAGCAGGCTACAAACTGAAAGGCAATTTTTCCCACTGTTAGTTGCACATGGATTGTCTCTGATACTTCGTGCAGTGCCACTAACCTGGAGGTGTGGGTATCTTTGATAAATATGGATACTCCCCCTCCTTTTGTGGTTCGGTCTGAGTTTTGGGGCCAGAAAGCATGGTATGAAGTATAACCTGGTAGTGCTGGGGTGCTCTCTGGAGCCTTGAACCAGGTTTCTGTTACTGCACAGATAGATATTTTCCATACTGAGGAGAGTCTCGAGTGCGTGCATCTTGAGGTTTAGACTTCTGGCGTTGAGCAGCATTACCCTTAGTTTTTTTTTCTGTAAGTTGTCTATGGGGGTGGGTTTGTCTTTTGAGCCTTGCCTAAAAAAGGCACTACTGGGGAAGCAAGAGCCTTTGCCAGTATTCGTGACAGGTGCAAGCCGTCCCTAGCGAAGCAACGTGGCTTGTCGTGCATGTCATCCCAGGCTGACAGACACTGGATCCCCTTTGAATGACACCAATACTTTAGCCAATTGTTAAAATTAATCATTTTGTCTTTACACTGTGGCATCATTCTTGGTGAGGGTAAGATGCTACTCAAGGTCAGGGTCATACCGGCCTGGGCTACATGATCAAAGAGCTCCTGTACGTCTTTTTTCATGTAGTCCAGGGAGGTACATCTCAGGTCACCTGGGCTACATGATCAAAGAGCTCCTGTACGTCTTTTTTCATGTAGTCCAGGGAGGTACATCTCAGGTCATTCACACCAGCATGGACAATGACGGAGTCATATTTGTACTTGCTTTGGAGTGACCCGAGTGCTTGTGTTTTGTGGCGGATCCTGGCACCAGACAGGCAGCTTACAGTAACCTTTTCCTTGTTCAGCCTGGTGAGTGGGACGTCAGTGTGTCTGACAATAGAGTCACCTATTACAAGTGTATTAGGTGCGTTGTTTAGCCTTAAGGGCTGTGACTGTGTGGCACACTGACTTTGTAAGCTATGTGCTACGTGGATATTGTTTCGTGGTAGGTGTTGCTTGGATGTCTGCTTTGGAGGTCTATGCTGCTTAGGCAGATTTTTATTTAGAGCCTCAGAGTATGTTTTTGTGTGTTTATGTGTTTGGTTTGCTGATGCGATAGGTCTATGCGAGACTGGATTTGTGGTGCGTGTGGTTATCTTCTCCTCCTGACAGGCTGTGCCTGTACTGGGTTTAGAGAGCTTAGCCTCCAGTTTGGCTATATAGTTGCATCTCTCACATATATTTGAGCTTGTTGGGAGGAGGAGAGGGTGGTCTGTATACATAAGGCAGTTGTAACATTGCCTCAAGATTCCCAGATTCACCAGCTGGACTAGAGAGTAAACCCGAAACTGAACTTTGGACATGCCTGAATAATATAGGGAACTACTTATTGACTGATCAGAAAGAACCAATAGGAAGCAAGTGCTTAGAAGGAGTATAAGAGGATGTAGTGCTTTAGTTTGTGTTTACTTATATGAGCAAGTGCAGGGCTTTAGAATGAAAATAGTGTGCTTAGAGATTTAGAGCAGTTCTAAGGGAAAAAGTTAAGAGCAGACTTTGTGGAGCCGGGGATAGTTTAAACCTTTTTAAGAGGCGGTGCCCGACGCTGCTCTGTGCGCAAGATCACGCAAAAAGAGAGTTGCAGGGTTTTAAGAGAGAGATCAAGGAGTTTAGAATTGACCCAAAATGGCCAATAAAACTACAGCTTCTAGGCAGTAACCACTCCTACAGGGACAGGCAGGCTGCTCAGTGTTAACCACTGCCACTGGTGAACACAGACTTCCCTTTAGCCCAAGCAAGCACTGGCCTCCAAGAAACTTATAAACAGTTCAGAAGAGCAAATCTGTAACTGAACTTTCTTAAATTTCAGAAAGTGGGGAAAAAGCAAGACTTTTTTGTTTGTTTTAGTTTAAAAGGTAGCAGGGATACACAAGTAGCAAAATATTCACAACAGTGCAATAAATGACCCCACACTTGAGTGCTAAGCCAAAGTCAGGTAAAATGCAATTTTAAGAGAATAAAACGATTTTAAATTAAGTGCAACACAAGAAATGCAGTAAACAGGCTCTAGATGTGTTCTAAATACGGTTTCTAATACAGATAAACTTTAGCAAGCCAGAAAACGCCGAAAAGTAGACGGCAAAGCAGTAATTCTAAACAAACAAAAAAAATCTGAAGAAAATACTTAAAATCTCAAAAGTGGCTCCTTTCTTCTGTCAGCGTTTTCTCCCCTTGGTAGGTGCTTCAGTAACAACTAACAAGCCTGGAAAGACGCCAAAACCACGAGGCAGCAGGGTGTGAGAGAGAGAGAGAGACACAGAGACAGAGACAGAGAGAGAGAGAGAGAGAGAGAGAGAGAGAGAGAGAGAGAGAGAGAGACACAGAGACAGAGACAGAGAGAGAGAGACTCTCCTTTTTGCCTACTTTCACTGCTGCACATTTTAGTTACTGCATTATCTGCTGCCACAAAACCAAACAACTTCTCAGACTGTTGCTGCTTTCCTTTTTTGCTTTCTGTTACTGTTGTACAATTAACTGCTGCATTCTCTGCTGTCATATCACCATCCTCAGCAATTCTGAAAATATCTGCCATCTCACTCCATGAAACAGCAGAACTGTTACCCGGATCATTCTACTCTACTATGTTTATCAGAACGCCATTTACATGCCCTCCTGACTCCAGTTCTGTTACCTGCACCACTTCAGACTCACTTCATTCCTTCTCCACGGTGACAGCTAAACGCTGCTCATTTGTAACAGCATTCACCATACAGTAACCTTTGGTAACATTCTGAAGGTCCATATCAACCAAACGTTTCTCCAAATTCTTACCTTCCACTTCCAAACTCTCCACAGCTTCCCCTCCCTTCCTCCATGCTGATGCTTCCCTTCATTTCTGCTTTAGGAGCCCTCCAATACTATTTAGCAGCTCCAAAGAGTAGAAAAATTTCTCCAATGCAAAAATAGCTGAAAAAAGGCAACACCAAAGCAGATAACCCTTTAAAACGAACTTTTAACCCAATTGATTATAAAGACAGTGAGCGCTTTCATGTTATCACAACGCTAAAAGGGAAATATTAATACTTTTCAAAAGAACCCAAAACCCTCATTATACAATGATACAAGCTAAAGCAAAAACACACTTTCTATGCCTCTGCAGTGGTACATTACACAAAGTATAGGAGCGATAAAGCTGCCAAAGTACTGGAACTTGGGGCATCTTTGCAGAACGCATGTCTTTATTGAAATTTAGATCACTGAGCAATAGTTTTCGGTTAGCCACTGCATCTGAAACACTTCAGACACTATGCCCAAACAACAAACTAACATTTCTGTCACAAGACAAATTGACATTTAATTATGCATGAAAATGTTTAACAAACATTCAGAACTTCAAATCAAAACAAGAAACCATGCAGAAAAGTTTTTCAGCAAGCAAACCTTTATAAGATGCATAATGTTTCAATTATGTAAACACTCAAAACTGTTTGCAAATGAGTAAAAAAAAAATGTTTTCACATTTCTTAAACTAATGGAAGTTTAAAATAAAAACACAAAAGCGTGGCATTAAGAACACAAAGCGGTTTAATATAGCACTCAGTTTGTGGGCAATTATTTCAAAAAAAATTCACATTTTGCATTAGGTTCTAGACAATGTTCTTGCACATAAATTTCACACTCACAAAATGAAAACAAGTTGGTTAAATGATATTATGCGGTGTGGAATGTTATAGTAAAGGGAGCTAATATGTTCTGCAACATGAGGCAGACCTCTACACACAAAATCTGTGCCCTCCACCTGTAGTACAAACACACCACTTCATAAGCAAACACACAAAAACAGGTCAAATGGTCCAACTGCAGCACTACTGACAATATTGAAAAGTTCATACTGGAAGAAGCTGTGATAATGAAATATACATTTGGAACTTATTTGCACACTTTGTGGGGGGATACTGTATTCATTTGGCTGGCTTAATGAAGCAGAGCTCACAGATTATGTTCAGCTCTGGTCTTGCCCCGGTGAATGAACAAGTAAAGTCTCTCACTACAAAGTGTACACAAGACCACTGACTACACAAAATGGCTACTCTCCACCTGCACTGATGAATATAACTAAGTCATAGACTAATTTTCATTCCAACAAAAGAATATAAAAGTCCTGACATGCTACACATCCTTGCAAAGCTCATGCCTATATGCATCTTTTGTGTGTTTCATACTGCATGGATAAATGCATCTTCTGAACAGACGAGTGCAAAATCTTAATGCATGTCATGGCAATAAACGATAAAAAGAGGCACAACTTGTTCACAGAAAAAACATTAAATCAAACTCCTAGCAAAGATCAAAATAAAATGCGTACCTTATTCACATGCACACACACAGACACACACAGACACACACTAAATCAAAATTCTGACAAAGACCAAACCTGCACAATGGGAACAATTAATGAGACAGTTATGACAGCTTTGTTAATAACAGCTACTTAGAAAATCCTGTCAAAAGATCAACTTTCACAACTTTCCAGCTAATTTATTAAGCTTCTCCACCTTTATAAGTCTAAGATCAAACAAATTAAGCTTTGCTGTATCATGGATCGAACAACTGAGGTGATTTCATAAAACACTGTTCTTTGCATTTTTTCACAAGCAATGGGGATTATATTAGAAAAAGACTATCAACTGTATATACACAGTGCCTTCACTTTGGATCAAAGAGTCAGGGCAGTAAAAGTACCACTCTGAGTTATAAAAAAAGAACAGACTTTTAAAAGGACTTTTACCGAAACTGCAGAATTCTACAACCAATCATGGTTCATCTCATTCACTGTCAGGCATAAATAATTCCAGTGTCTGCCTATGCTGACTTTGTTGACTGCTTTGGTAACAGGCTGGCACAAGTTTCTGAGAGTTATCTGCACTTGTAAGACACTCAGATACCCAGTGAAAACTATCAGTCTCAGAACTGTCCAAATTGTTGAATGTTTTTGTTAAAACTAAATACAACTGAGAAAATAATTTTAGAATTATATACAGGAGGATGCTCACAATTTACGGCATCTTCTAAAATTAACTTTAAAGTTTCCATAGGACAGGAAGACATGCTTGGTCTTATAGTGACTGCTCATGTGGACAGTACTAGAATTTTAGATCAGTGAGTAGCTTACAAGTGCCCTGAGGAAATTCAATGACATATATATTACAACCACCAAACAGTAAGCAAATAAACTAATTCTGATGACCCACATACTGGCATCAACACCAAGACGGCCTCTGGTCTCAAGCAAGACAGCATTTAAAATTAAAAGATAATTTACGTAAGGGTGCACACGACTTTATCCAACATGGATGAACTTTAAATGGAGGAATTACCGATAACTGAATTTTCTGCTAAGGCTTTTTTGACTCTACAACATCTAATTCATTTATTTTACTGCTCCTTACTAAGACTGATGATTCTGGCCTACAGGGGGCATGCACTTATGCAAGTGACACTATGACTGCCTGCAAACAAGAAGGGCCACATTCTCATTTATATCTTCAGGATTACAGTGAAAGTTAAAGTTTTAAATATAGGGTTAAAAAGGTCAGGTTTAGCACTGTATTTTAAGATTACAGTTAAGATTTTAAGTTTAAATATTTACTTAAGATTACATTGCCTAGGGGGGAGCATAGCAATGAAACACAACACTGGCCACATTCTCAAATACAGCTTAATCATCCCTTTAAAATCGGTCTGCTATTCGACAGTATTGCTCTCTAATTTTCAAGAATGCTTTACTAATTTAAAGTAATACTCCCCTATATACAGTTAACTAAGATTTTTCTCACTTCACAACTTTGCAAAAATCAGAATTTCAAGATTATATGTTTTAGAATTAGATAGTTTCCTGTTTGTATGGGTTAGGTTCTCACTTTCTGGAGAACTTCCCCAATAATAAAGGCAAGCTGCATGAGTACATCTAGTAAGACTGAGATAAAAAAGGTAGTTTCTACAACCATACCCAGACAAAACGTTTTACTTTAAACTTATTAACCATGGTAGTACATCAATCCTGGTTAAACAATTTTAGGCTCAAAATGGTACACAGTACAAAAGTATTGCTATAGTTAGTTACAAACATGCTTCCAACATTCAGAATAGACAGCAAACAAACGAGGTGCTGTCTTACTACAGATTACAACAAAAGGCTTACTCCCATTCAATTTGGATACAGAATTAAACAAGCTATAACATAAAGCTTACGATCAGTTTAGATACAAAGATGATCATGAATTATTATATTTTACAAACAGCAAATTAGGACCATGGGGACAAGACTGCCTGAGTGTTACAGAATATTGCTAACACATCTTAACTGAATTTTCTTATTACCATCTCAATATATTGTCACCTATTGTCACCTGTTTTAACTATGTGCATTTCTTCCGTCAATCAGTTAAGATTTCATCCTCCCAGCAGCACCACGCAAAGGAAAGAAAGTCCACTACTAAGCTTACTGTTTATACCACATCAGCACCAACGCACACTATTATCCCACTACTTTGCATACTTCCTCCCTACCTGATGCTCTTACGTCAGATTCGCCCCTGAAGGAATAGAGAGATATAATACTCGCAATAGATTACATACAGCTTAAACTGTCAGGCACACTGCGTGCTTATTACACGACTAATGCAATTTCCAGAGATACATTTGGAGACAGACACACATGCACACAAGCTGTCAGGTAACGTCTGCTACTTTTTTATATCAACCTAAACCTAGAGCGAAAGAGAAATTATGGTTTCTGAGACTAACAAACAATTAAGACAGTTCTACAACATTACTTACAGTAAACCTCTCTCGTGCCTCTACAAACCGAAACATAGAAGGCGACATTTTGCAGCGTAAGGGATTCTGGGATACAAACAATTCAGAGACCTACACAACGTGCGGGTGTGCTTACTGTAATCGACGCGCTTGATACCTCTTCTGGAAATCTGTTGTTCTGCAGTTTAAAAGTTTTTTTCTGTTGGGTTGGCCAAATGCAATGTACATGGCCAAATTTATTTTGGAAATGTAAGGGCATAAAATGGATGCATGTCAACTGTCTCTTATTTTCTAGAATGTCCATGATTTTGAATCGAATTTTAGTGCTGTCAAGTGATCCTCTCAACTGTACAGATTTTCGCAGAATGTCCAGATTTTGGCCACATATTTTTGGTATGTTTTTCATAAAATTGTGTGCGTGGGGGGTTCTGGCAAATTAGTGACAAATCATTAAAGACTTAAATTAGAAAAAAAAAATACCGACATGAGTTTCAGATTTCATATCCTTCAGAAAAATTCCTGCTAATACAAAAGCTGTTAGTCTATCGACTAAGTTTGTAAGAGTTAGATTTAAAAATTGTCCCTATTTTTGGGCCTTTGCCCCACTTTTATTTATGGCTTTTTCCAGATTTCTTGTTCAAAGAGGTTGAGAGATATGGCTGTCACTCTCTATCCCTCCTAACATTGATGACTTTTGGAGAAAAGTGGTGAATTAGGTTGATAAATAATTACCATAATTAGAATTATAGACCTAGTTTACTTCAGAAAATATTTATTAATTAACATTCTATTATTCTGTTAATTTCTCAAGTTAAATGTACTAATATTTTAAAAAATTTTCCCTGATTGTCCCATATTATTTCCAGATGTTTTTCCCTGAATCTGATGAGCTTTGTCCTTGATTCCTACTTTATTACTTTATTTTGCTTTTGCTGCAAGTTCTTAAAAGTGTTTTAATTGCATTTATTCTATTGCATTTCTTACAGCTTGTTAGTAGCTTGATTATAAAATGTAATTGTTAATCTGATGTTGTAAATCTTTGTTCATTAATTACTAATAGGACCTCGGTTCTGTCCTCGGAACCGATACGGCCGTTTCCAAGCTAGCGCCAGCCAAAAACTCTCAGCTAAGACCTACTCATAATGCCCCTCTCCTAGTTACTCCACATCTCATTTGCCGCGTTCCTAGTCAGATGTGCTAGCCATCTCTCTCAAAGCTAAGTAGAAAATTGTTATTTTTAAGACAGTTTCTCTTCAAAATTGTTTATTTTTTAGTCAAGTTAGACATTTCTCACTGTCGCCTATAACCTAATCCTATTCCCTACCCTTTACTTTGGTAATTTAATTTCTACCACTATTGGCATGTCCCTCTCACCTGCCTTTGACAGGCCCTTCCTTACTACTTGTGGTATTTTTTAAATACCATCATTGGTATTCTCTCCCTTTTTCTCTCCCTTGTTTTGTTTTTTTCTATAGGATAGCCTTGTTGCCTTACTATGTCAGACATTCCTAAGTTGGGGTTTAAACAGTGTGACAATTGTGGGCGTAAGATGCCTAACTGAGATACACATGCTCGTTGTGTCTACTGTTTGGGCGTGGATCATATTAAAGCTGACTGTGACATTTGTGCTAGCTAGTTTTAGTAATCGTACACTAGCAGAACGTAAAAATAAACTTATTTTAAAAGGTTTTCTCAAGACATCTTTTTTGGAGGCTCTATCTGGGTCAGAGGTCTCACCCCCTCCAAAGACCAAAAAACATAAGGAAAAATGGAATCAATCGGTTCCTGCATCTCCGTCAGTTATGGAACTGAGTTGGCTCCATGCTTCACTGCAGACCTCTTCAGCACCAGGCTCTGTGTCCTCTCCCTGGGTGTCGTCCATGATATTCACCCCTATTTCAGTTCCAACCTCAGCACCACTGTCTTTGGTGCCATCCTTGGATCTGACATTGGCTCCGATGACTGTACCTGCTTCAGCACCATCCCCGGCCATGGTGCCGACATTCTTCAGCTCCATTGGCTCCAAAACTCGAATACCTGCCAAGGACAAGATACTCTCCAACTTACAACCCTTTTTTGAGGCAGAGGTTTAGCCCCTTTCTAGAAAGACCTGATTCTCCTTCAGCAGCCTCCTTTAGATCCACTAAGAGTTTTTCTAAATTAGATCTAGTGCAGGTTGTGGAAAAGCTGCTAAGAAAAAGAGTCATCCAACCAGTCCCACCAGACCAGACAGGATCCGGGTTTTACTCGAGGTTCTTTTTAGTGCCAAAAAAGACGGGACTGGAGACCAATCCTGGATCTCAGCCTATTGAACAAATTTATCAAACCTCAAAAATTCCGCATGGTCACAGTACAGTCCATTCTTCCCTTCTTAGGGAGGGACAACTGGATGTGCAATATAGACCTCCAGGATGCTTACTACCACATAAAGATGGATCACTGCTCCCGGAGGTTTCTCCGCTTCTGGCTGGGAGCCAATCACTACCACTTCAGGGCATTGCCATTCGATCTCTCGACAGCCCCCTGAGTGTTCACCAAATGTATGGCAGTTGTGGTAGCTCATCTTCAACAAGGATTCCGGGTGTTTTCCTATCTAGATGATTGGCTCCTTACTGCTCCGACCAGGAATCTCCTAGTCCGCAGCCTGTCTTACACTCATGGTCTCGCTCTCCGCTTGGGGATTACAATCAGAAAAAGACAAATCTCAAATGTCCCCAATGAAGACACTGGAATTTATTGGAGCAGTCTTCGACACAGCATCCTGTCAAGCTTTTCTCCTCCCTCACAGGCTTTTGAAAATAAGACACCAAATCAAAGACCTTCTTCCTCAGACCTATGTACCAGCACGTCTTTGACTGTGACTTTTAGGCTCCATGGTGGCTGCCATTACATTGGTACCACTGGCAAGACTACACATGAGAATCCTGCAGTGGCTCCTTTCCGCACAATGGTCATTGCTAACTCACCCACTTAACCAAATGATACATCTTACAAACCATTGCAAGGAAGAAATGCTATGGTGAATGAAGCCACAAGTGAATCTTTGGTGTCGACCGTTCTGCTTTCCCCAGCACACGGCCACGGTAACCACGGATGCTTCCCTGTTAGGGTGGGGGGGCATTTCCAGGGAAGCCCAAGGCACCTGGTCTCTCATGGAGGCCAATTTGCACATAAATGTCCTGGAACTGAGGGCAGTTCTCTTAGCATTGCAAGCGTACCATGCATCCCTACCCTCTGGGACCATTGCAATTCAGTCAGACAACATGTCAGTCATCTGGTATATCAACAAGCAAGGCAGAACCAGGTCTTACCCCCTGTGTCAGGAAGCCATGAGGATTTGGCACCTGGCGATAGCTTCCAACCACTTTCTTATGGCAACACACATTCCTGGGAGTTCCAACTTTATTGCGGACAATCTAAGCAGGAACATCCTGAAGCCTCACGAGTAGTTCCTCAACCCTGTAACAGCGGATTGGATTTTCCAACACTGGGGCAAGCCTTGCTGCGACCTGTTTGCTTCCCCTAAACTTCAAATGCAGAAGCTATTTTGCCATGATCCCCCCTCAGGGGGAACCACAGAGGGACGCTCTAATGCACGATTGGCCCCATGGTCTTCTGTATGCCTTTCCCCCATTTCCCCTCATTCCAAAATTTCTCCAGAAAGCTCAGAGGTTGAGAAGCAAAGTGATCCTCATTGCTCCCTACTGGCCATGTCGAGTCTGGTTTCCGTTTCTATGGCCTCATCTGATTCACAGCCCGTGGATCCTGGATCATTCCCAGGACCTGTTATCTCATCCTCAGGGACTGATTCATCTGAACCTCCACAGTCTCAAGCTCACAGCTTGGTTCCTCCACTTCCAGTGATTGCCAGGCTGCTTGACATCCCATCTCCTGTTCGTGAAATTCTTCTGGCTTCACACAAACCTTCCACCAGGAAACTTTATTTTAGTAAATGGACTAGGTTCTCTATTTAGGCCAAAGATCAGAACTTAGACCCTTTCTCTATACCTATTCAAAAGAGCCTACAATACCTGACTACTATTTTACATGCAAGAGCCTCAGCATTGATGATCACTGTACATTTAGCAGCTATCGCCAGTTTTCATAATGGACTTGATCATTCTTCAATGATGTCACACCGCCTATGCAAGATCTTTTTGAAAGGAGTATTACATGTTAAACCTCTGGTCAAACCTCCCTTAGAACCTTGGGACTTGACTTTGGTATGTCAGTCTCTCACAGGTCCTCCTTTCAAGCCCTTTGATTCATGTGATTTAAAATTTTTGTCATGGAAAACCTTACTTCTAGTGGCACTTACCTCAGCAAGAAGAGTATCTGAGCTGCAGGCCTTGAGTGTCAAGAGACCTTACTTGATCTTCCACATGGATAGGGTGTCCCTTCGTACTGACCCTTCTTTCTTGCCCAAGGTCATTTCTGTTTTTTCCATTAACCAATCTATTGACCTGCTGTTTTTTTTCCCTCAGCATTCTAATAGAGGGGAGTACCTTTTGCACACCCTTGATGTGCATCGGCAGCTTCGTTGTTATTTGGACAGGACTAAATCTTTCAGGAAAACAGATCAATTGTCTGTGGCCTTTGCAGGACCCAGATTGGGTAAACCTGTTTCCAAAGTGACTTTATCCTCCTGGCTTAGAAACGTCATTACCTTTATCTAACAACAGAATAAACTATCCTTACCTTCCAGAATAAAGGCTCATTCTACCAGATCTATGGCTACTTCTGTAGCATTTCATTCCAGAGCCTCTATGGATGATATCTGCACAGCAGCCACTTGGGCAAGACCTCATACCTTTATCTCTCATTACAAATTGGATTTGGCCTCCAGGGGACAAGCATCTTTTGTTTTATGGTGTTCAGGAATATCCTTCCTTAGGGCCACCCAGGACTCAAGTAGCTGGGGACTTGGTCCTATTAGTAATTAATGAGCAAAGATTTACAACATCAGATAAAGAAGTTATGTCTTGCCATAACATTCCATCTGTGTTGTAGATCTTTGTTCATTCATTACTTCCCACCCTCCTTCCCCCTGCCTGAACTCCTGGTGGACTTTAGAAACTCCTGGTTAGGGTATTGGCTCAGACAGAGCCTTCTACTATTTTTTCTATTACTAAGTCTATTATCTAGGAGTGGGTAAACTCAATCTGGAGTAACTAGGAGAGGGACATTATGGGTAGGTTGTAGCTGAGAGTTTTTGGGTGGCGCAAGCTTGGAAATGGCTGTATCAGTTCCGAGGATGGAACCGCGGTCCTATTAGTAATGAACAAACAAAGATCTACAACACAGATGGAACGTTATGGTAAGACATGACTTCTTTTTCTACGCCTCTTAGTTTTGGTTTAAGGACTTGGGTTCAGGCCAGTTGTTTTTCATTAAGAAGGTTTGTGGTCCACACTCTTGTGGGATGAAAGGGTAGCCTCTGCCCTTCTGAGCTGAGAATTGCTGGGTGAAGGCTTATTGTGCTTGTTGTTCTAAGTGTCTTTGTTCTGGTTTAAGCACTTGGGTTCTAAACCAGTTACTTACATTAGGATGATTTGTGGTCTAAACTCTTGTGGCAGGAGAATGTGGTCTACACCCTTGTAACCTGGGAATTACTGGTTAAGGCTTATTGTGTGTGTTATTCTAAGTGTCTTCACTCTGGTTTAAGCACTTGAGTTCCAAACCAATTACTTTACATTAGGACGATTTGTGGTCTACATTTTTTGTAACAGGGTGGATAGCCTACACCCTTCTAAGCTGAGAATTGCTGCTTTATTTAAACTGTTTTTTGCTGTTGTGACTGTGATTTTTATGCCCTTTGAATTTCCAGTATTTCTGCATTTTACAGCATATGCCAGATTCAGACTTGCTGAATCTAGACTGTTTGGTATCACTTGAGCTCTAAAACCAGCTCATCACTGAGATACTGAAAGAGCTGTGGCATCCTTCACTTCCAGCTAACTATAAGTGCCTGTTTTCGCTCTTGTATTGCACTTTTAATTTGCATTTGGATTCTGCTGTGTGAATTGTCTGAATTGTCTTTTGCCATTTTATTGTATACTGTACTAGTTTATCTGTAGCATAGCCTGGTTCCAGGTTTGCTGTTTCAGGGTTTGTTTTGTAACTTCTGAGCATCAAATTCAAGCCATCTTTGTTGGCGAATGCCTTTCTGCACCTTTGTGGGAGGAGAGTGCTGTCTGGGTCCCATGTAATCGAGGGTGATTGGACTAGAGCTCAGAGAGAACATCCTTATTGGCTTGTTTAAGTTAAAAGGGTTATTTATTGTTTTATTTAAGCCCTGCGTTTGCACTTGTTTGCGTGTAGAGCACCATTGTGCACTGCCGTGTATCAGTGGTTACCATTCGTGGTTATAGACGCAAACGTTTGCTTATTAAATTTTCCTTTACACTTTGCTTGTGGTCCTCCAGAGGTTTTTTGCAGCCCTGCTCTACTGTAGGTGGAACACTAAACCTAACCTCAGAGGTACCAACACACCTCTCATCCAATAGCCATTCCTAAGTGTGATCTCTTTTCCTGACCATACAAATTTACCTAACAGTATGGACGGACAATTTCCCACAGTTTCTCCAGCCAGCTTGGTCGACATGGGTATCTTGAGACAGTGTAGTAACTGCTTCGTGTTCACCGAAAACCCTCTGCTCCTAGTCCACACAAACTCAACATGTGAGAGATGCAGCTATAATAAGAACCTTGAATCAATGCTCTCTCACACACCAATCAGTACATATGACAATGAGTGAGTTGCCAGCATACACACCTCACCTCCTAGCCCACTCTAACTCACATCACACATACCTACATATTTGGAGGTCCTCACCAGAAACATACCTAAACACCAGAGACCTCACAAACACAAATACAATCATGCTACACATAATACTTCCTCTGCAGAACACAATATACATAATAGCTCACGCACCAGTGTCTCACCTGTTAAGCCCTTAAGGCAAAACACAAAACCAAGCATATTAATTATCGGAGATTCCACTGTGAGACACACAGATGTTCCTCTCACCAGGCTGAATAAGGAAAAGTTCAAGGTCAGCTGTCTGTCAGGTGCCAGGATACACTATATCATACATGCTCTCAAGTCTGTCAACAACAGGTACTGTTATGACCATGTTGTTGTGAACAACCTGAGATGTACCTGTCTGGACTATATGAAGAGAGGCATGACTAAGCTCTTGGATTGTGTGTCTCAAGCAGGTATGTCCTTAGTCTTAAGCAGCATTTTACCTTCACCTAGGATGATGCCACAGTACAAACAGAAAATTATTGACTTCAATAATCGGCTTAGTTTCTGGTGTCATTTTAAGAGGATCCAGTGTCTGTCAGCCTGGAATGACATGATCAACAGACCTTGATGCTGTGCCAGAGATGGTCTTCATCTGCCACCCTTGGGATTTCAACTACTTGCTAAGGCTCTTGCCACACCTATAGTGCCTTTTTTCGGCAGTGCCTCATGGAAAAAAATTCCCAATGTAAAAACTCCATCTAAAAACAACCTCATGAAACTGCACTCACTGGAAGCAGTCATCACCTTGGAAGACACAGACATTTTTGCAGTCATGGAGTCTTGATTCAAGGCTGAGGACAGCACCCCAGCCATATGTGGTTACACATCCTTCCACACCTTCAGACCACAAACTGAAGGTGTGAAAACTAAAGGAGGTGATGTATCAATATTCATTGAAGATAAATACACTTCCAGATTGGTTAAACAGTATGATTCCCTGGAGATATTTCAGGCACAATTAACTGTTGGTAGGACACCTATTTAAGTCATTGCCAACTACAGGATCCCCTCCATGAATCAGGGCACCCACTCTGCCTATTTGGATCTACTTGACTCTGTCAAGATGCATCTGAACACCATGGTTTTGGGCAACTTTAAATACCCATCCATTGACAAACTCACTTGCCCAAAGGGTCTTCGACTTCATTAGCTCCAGTGTCCTGGACCAGTTGGCTGACACCCCTACAAGGTGTGCCAATGTCCTGGATCTGGGGCTTACCAATATGGAGAACCATTGTAGCACCTCCATTGTGAGGTATTCCCTAGTGAGATCTGACCACAAATCAGTCTCATTCGAACTAGCTATCACACCTGACCTCCTTTAGCAGCAACTAAACTAAAAAACTTCTTCAAAGAAGATTACAACTTCTTATGGGATGGTATAAATAGTGTCACTACACATCCCTCCTCAAAGGGCAACTATGCCGAGTTCTGCACCAATGCTTTATACAAACACCTGTATAACTGCATTGACTCGGCCATACCTTATTGGACCAAAACAAGCTTCTCAAGAAAGAGCAAAATTGCCTGGTGGACAACTGCCATTAACAGGCTTTACAATAAGAGGAAGAAATTGCTGTCTAAGAGTAAGGGGGAGGGAGCCCTTAACTGGAAACACTCCCTCCTCAGCTTAAAAAAGAAAATAAGACTACTTGTGAAGTCCTCTAAACAAACTATGAATCCAAATTAGCTTTGTCAACTAAGGACAATCATTAGGAGTTCTTTAATTACACCCGTAACCTAAAAGGAAAGGCCCAGATTTGTGCCAAACTGGTAGTTAATGATACCACATATACTGAGCCTATAGACAAAGCTGACCTGTTAGCTGACAGGTTCTGTGAAAACTTCACTCTGTTGTCCCTGCCACCTGTCCCCTACCTTGTATCTCTAATGAGCAGGTAGTAAATGCCTTTCTAAGGCCACAACACAGCATCTATGGGAGCAGATAACATCCTAGGCTGTGTCCTACATGGGCTCCAACAAGAATTAGCAACACCATTGGGTAATCTTTTCAACCATAGTCTAAGCACTGGCTTCATCCCAACTGAATGGAAAATGGCCACCGTTATTCCCTTGCACTAAGGTGGTGCTTCCACTAAACCCAGTAACTATAGACCTATTAGCCTGACTAGTCTTATCTGCAAGGCCATGGAGTAAATCATCATGGACCTTATCAACAAAGATATAGGTAATCTCTAGACACGTGATCCTACCCTACTCAGTTTCGATTTGTCAAAGGGAGATCATGCCTGTTAAACCTGGTGGACCTCTTTGAGACAGTCATCAAGGCCCTGGATGAGGGGAAATCTGTGCATGCAGCCTACCTAGACTTAGCCAAGGCTTTTGACACTATTCCCCACTCAGGCATCATTGATAAACTCACCCAGCTAGGTATCAACCCTTATATTGTCAGATGGGTTTCTAAATGGCTCACTGATAGAACACATATAGTCAAAATAGGGGACTCCACTTCCAACAGTAGACCTGTAACCAGTGGTGTTCCACAGGGTTCAGTCCTGGGAGTTCTACAGTTTAGAATCTACTTCTCTGAAGTGCAAGGAAAAAAAAATAAAGGTCTGTGGCTGACAAAGTTTTCTGATGATTGCAAACTGGGAGCAGTCATATAATCTCCAAATGATGTCAACATCCTACAAGAGGGTCTTACACAACAAATGATTGATGCCAAAGTCATTGCCTTAAACTCAATGCAAAAATTGTGTGCTCCATGAACTCAATGAGGAATTAAACCCACAGCTAGGACAGCTGTTTAATCAAAGTCTTACCTCTGGATACGTACCTAGGGAGTGGCGCACTGCAACTGTGGTACCACTTCACAAAGGCGGTGCCTCCACCGACCCTGGAAATTACCGGCCCATTAGCTTGACAAGCCTTATCTGCAAAGCCATGGAGAGGATCATAATGGACCTCATAAATAAAGACATAGGGAATTTGCAGACTTTGGATCCAACCCAGTTTGGCTTTGTCAAAGGCAGATCATGCCTTTTAAACTTGGTTGACTTTTTCGAAACAGTCACCAAAGCCATTGATGAGGGAAAGGCAGTCCATACAGCCTACCTCGATCTGGCTAAGGCCTTCATACAATACCCCACTCGGGTATCATTGAAAAACTCATCAGCTTAAATGTCAACCCATACATCACAAGATGGGTTGCAAACTGGCTGAGTGACAGAACCCACAGGGTCAGAGTTGCTGGCGCCATGTCAGACTCAAAGCCTGTCACAAGTGGTGTCCCACAGGGCTCAGTCCTGGGCCCACTCTTGTTTGGCATCTACTTTTCCAAGTACAAGCAAACACAGGAGGGTTATGGCTGACAAAGTTTGCAGATGACTGCAAACTGGGCCATAGTAGAAAACACATCTGACACAGATATCCTTCAGAAGGGTCTCACAGAAATGGATAACTGGTGCCAGAGCCACGGCCTAAAGTTAAATGCCAAAAATGCATAGTCATACCCTTCGGAAAAACAAGGTTACCCCTAGCTACCAAATAGGTGGCAATCCACTGAGCACAGAAGAAGTTATCAGGGACCTGGGGACCCAGGTTGATAGTAGTCTGTCATTCGACACCCATGTAGCTAAAGTAGTTAGGAAGACCTTCTACATTGCCCACCTTATCATGAAGGGATTCTCATCTAGATCAAGGGAGGTCATAGTCTCCCTTTACTCATCACTCATCAGACCAATGATTGAGTACAATGCCCCATTCGAATGTATCTGACCTGACACTTGCAGCAGCTGGAGAGGCCACAAAAGTTCCTCACCAAAAGGATAAAGGGTCTCAAAACCTGTCCTATGCTGCCCGACTGAAAGAACTCCAGCTCTATTCAGTCGCCATCAGCTTGCTCAGAGGTGACCTTTGCCTAACATACAAGGCCATGTCAAACCCAGATTTGATGAATATGCTTCACCTCAAAAATCTAGATCCATCAGAGCCACAAGGGCGGAGACTTAAACCTTGACACGGCTATTAATAGGACGTGCTGGAGGGATAGATTCATCACCCAAAGACTCCCTATGCTGTGGAACAAAATCCCGGTACATGTGAGGCAGAGCACCTCGCTGGCCTTGTTCAAGAGAAATCTTGACCAATGGATGGGAGATCGCAGATATACCCCAGGGATTACCTCAGTGTCACTGCTCAACAGAGGCACAGCAAAATAATGGGTATAGTTCCCCATACTAAAGGGGTGGCATAAGCCACAAAACGATGGGCTAGGCTTGTAAATGCCCTCGGGCAGATAGCCTAGTATGAACCTATGAACCTATGAAATGTATTACCATGTCTTTCAGTAAGAGCAGTATTCCTGCTAACTACCACATCAATAGCAACACCCTAAGTACGCACTCAGTGGTGAGACACCTGGGCACATAGGTTGATAGCAGCCTTACTTTGATCTCAGTGTTTGCACAGTGGTAAAAAGTGCATTCTGTAATGCTCATTTCATAAGTAATGGTATTGCCTTCAGAAAAAAAAAGAAGTTATAACCTCCCTGTACTCTCCCCTTATCAGGCCAATTCCCCTTTTAGTATATACCTTTCCAAGCACCTGCAGCAATTAGAGAGCTCACAAAGGCTCCTCACAAGGAAAAGTCAAGGTCTTCAGCATCTGTCCTATGTGGATAATCCGAAATCACTGTCACTTTATTCTGTTTCATACAGACTACTTATAGGTTCATAGGTAGGAACTAGGCTATCGGCCCAAGGGCCTAAGTAAGCTTAGCCAACAAGGTTCCCTGGATTACACCACCCAAGGAAGTTATTTTCCTGTGCCACTGTCGAGGAGAGCCACAGAAGTGATCACTGGGGTGTATTTCATATTTCCCATCCACACATCAAGATTTTTCTTGAAGAGTGCTAATGAGGAACTTTGCTTGACATAGATGGGTAGCTTGTTCCAGAGTATGGAAGTTTCTGGGACAGGAATCCATCCCTCCAGCATGTCCTGTTTATTGTGATGACAATGTTTAGGTCCCTAGATTGTGTAGCTCGGAGGGATTTGGATTTCTTTAGGTGTAGCATGCCCAACAGCTCTGGGTTTGACATAGCTTTATATGTTAGGCAGAGATCACCTCGTTGTAGGCGATATGCTATGGAGTAACGCTGGAGTTTTTTGAGATGGTCAGTGTAGGGCATCTGTTTGAGGCCAGTAATCCTCTTTGTGCACTCACTCGAGGCACTCCTTAAAATGGAGAACATTGACATCTGTGCAGTGACAGAGACCTGGTTCAAAGCTCCAGAGAGCACCCCTGCATTACCAGGCTACAATTCATACCACACCTTTCGGCCACCTAACCCAGAACAAAGCACTAAAGGTGGAGGCGTGTCCATATTCATTAAGGATATCCACACCTCCAGGCTAGTTGCACAGCATAATGCATCCGAGATTATCCAAGTGCAACTAACACTGGGCAAGACTGCAATCCAAATTGTAGCTTGCTACAGATCCCCCACCATGCCCCAGGATTCCCACTCCTCATTTCTTGATACACTGGAAAGTATTAGGGTACAACCCAACACCCTAATAATGGGTGATTTCAACTACCCCACCATTAACTGGGAAAACTACTCATGTACCAACTCTTTTGCTCAATGTTTTCTAGAATTCATAAATTCCAACGCCTTGGATCAACTTATTCACATCTCCACCAGGGGCAGCAATATCCTAGACCTGGTCATTATCAGCATGGGAAACCGATGTTCCACACCAGAGGTCAATTCCTTGTTGGTCAGATCCGACCACAAGCTAATCAGCCTAGATATCCACATCCCACCCCATCCCCAATTAGGGAAACCATCGTAAAAAACTTCTCCAAAGCCAACTTCACACTTCTTAAGACAGAAGTGGCAAACTTCATGACACCCATGCAGACGGAAAATAGAGGTATGACTTATGACTGCTGAATCCTACACAAATGCACTTTATAAGCACTTACACGAGTGCATGGATCATGCTATCCCTAATAGAACCAAGATGTTATCTTCCAAAAAAAGGAAGCCAATCTGGTGGTCTTCTGCCATAAACAAACTCTACAACAGAAGAAAGAAACTGTTGCAAAAAAGAGTAAAATCCCATGACTGGAGGAACTCCCTGGTCAACCTCAGTAAGAAGCTGAGATCCCTCATAAAATCCTCCAAAGCTAGTTACGGAAACAAAATTGCCACTGACTCTAAAGACAACCACAAAACATTCTATAGCTATGTCAAGAATCTCAATGGGAACACTCAGCTGTTCTGAGTTACAGCACAATGGCACTAAATATACAGAACCAACTGATATTGCCAATATCCTAGCAGATAGGTTCAGTGCTAACTTTACCCCCCTCTCACTCCCTAGAGGGACCATCTCTATACTGGAAGAATGCAAAGTTCCTATAATCACGGCTGCACAGGTAAAAAACACACCCTCCAAAACCAAGAACACAGCATCCATGGGACCTGACAATATCCCAGGCTGCATTCTACATGGACTACAGAATGAACTGGCACCCTACCTAAGTACCATGTTCAATCATAGCCTCACCTCAGGCTTTGTACCCACTGAATGGCGCACCATGACGGTTATCCCACTCCACAAAGGGGGAGCCATGATGGACCCCAGGAACTACCGCCCCATTAGCCTGACGAGCCTGGTCTGCAAGGCCATGGAATGCATCATCGCGGAACTCATAAACAAAGACATTGGTAATCTCCAAACTCTGGACCCTACCCAGTTTGGATTTGTAAAAGGCAGATCATGTCTCCTAAACCTGATTGACTTCTTTGAAGCAGTCACCAAAGCCATAGATGAGGGTAAAATGGTTCACACAGCTTATCTAGATCTCGCCAAGGCTTTCAACACCATCCCCCACTCTGGAATTATAGATAAGCTCACTAAACTAGGTATAAATGCCTACGTCACAAGATGGGTTGCCAAATGGCTCACGGACAGAACCCACACTGTGAAAGTAGCGGATTCCAAATCCGACTTCAGACCAGTGACAAGTGGAGTACCACAGGGTTCAGTCCTGGGTCCTCTCCTGTTTGGTATCTACTTCTCTGAAGTGCAGGCTAACACAGAAGTTCTTTGGCTAACAAAGTTTGCAGATGACTGCAAACTAGGAGCCATAATCAAAACTCCTAATGATGTGGACAAACTACAAAAGGGCCTCACTGAGACAGATACCTGGTGTCAAAGCCATGGCCTGAAGCTCAATGCCAAAAAGTGTATTGTCATCCATTTTGGTAAAAACTCTGTACCCATGAACTACCACATAGCTGGTAGTCTACTTAATGCCAAAAATGTGATAAGAGACCTTGTGACACAGGTGGACAGTAGTCTCTCCTTTGATAATCACATCACCACAGTGGTCAGGAAATCCTTCTACGTAGCTCATCTCATCACAAAAGGATTCTCATCCAGAAAAAAAGAGGTCATTGTTCCCGTCTACTCATCACTCATTAGACCCATTATAGAGTACAACACCCCTTTTGGTATGTACCTCACAAGACATCTACAACAACTGGAAAGACCACAGAAATACCTCACAAAGAGGACTACTGGCCTCAAACAGATGCCCTATGCAGACCGTCTCAAAAAACTACAGCTTTACTCCATCGCATATCGCCTACTCAGGGGTGATCTCTGCCTAACATACAAAGCTATGTCAAACCCAGAACTGTTGGACATGCTCCACTTAAAGAAATCCCAATCCCTCCGAGCTACACGCTCTAGGGACCTAAACCTTGTCACCACAATAAACAGAACATGCTGGAGGGATATATTCCTGTCCCAGAGACTTCCCATACTTTGGAACAGAATACCTATCTATGTCAAACAGAGCTTCTCATTAGCACTCTTCAAGAAAAATCTTGATGATTGGATGGGAAATGGGAAATTCACCCCAGGGATCACTTCTGTGGCTCTGCTCGACAGGGGCACAGGAAAATAATTTTCTTGGGTGACGAAAGCCAGGGTACATTTTTTGGCTAGGCTTATATAGGCCCTAGGGCCAATAGCCTAGTACCTACCTATGAACCTATGAATCTATGAATTTAATTTCTACCATTATTGGTACTGTCCCTCTCTTCTGCCTTTGACAGGCCCTTCCTTACCACTTGTGGTACTTTTTAAAAACCATCGTTGGCATTCTCTCACCTTTCTCTCTCCCTTATTTTGTTTTTTTTCAATAGGATAGCCTTGTTGCCTTACTATGTCAGACAAAGCTAAGTTGGTGTTCAAACAGTGTGACAAGTGTGGGCGTAAGATGCCTAACTTGGATACACATGCTCGTTGTGTCTACTGTTTGGGCGTGGATCATATTAAAGCTGACTCTGACATTTGTGCTAGTTTAAGTAATCATACAATAGCAGAATGTAAAAATAAACTTATTTTAAAAAGTTTAATCAAGACACCTTTTTCGGATGCTCTGTCTGGGCCGGAGGTCTCACCCCCTCCAAAGACCAAAACCATAAGGGAAAATGGAGTCACTCAATTCCTGCATCTCCCTCAGTTATGAAACCGAGTCGGCCCCGTGCTTCGCTGGCACCCTCAGCTTAGACCTCTTCGGCACTAGGCTCTGTATCTTCTCCCTCGGTGCTGTCCATTATATTCACCCCTAATTCGGTTCCAGCCTCGGCACCACTGACTTCAGTGCCATCCTTGATCTGACATTGGCTCCAATGACTGTACCTGCTTTGCCACCATCCCTTGCCATGGTGCTGACAGTTTATTTGGCTCCATCGGCTCCAGAACTCGAGTATCTGCCAAGGACAGGATACTCTCCAACTTATGACCCTTTTTTGGGGCAGAGGTTTAGCCCCTTTCTAGAAAGACCTGATTCTCCTTCAGCAGCCTCCTTTAGATCCACTAGAAGTTTTTCTGAATTAGATCTAGTGCGGGTTGTGGACCAGCTTCTGGCAGCTAGGGGATTGCCCATTCCAGCTAGACCTTCTGTCCCTCTTGGCTCAGAATCTTTTACAACGTCTTCCCCTTTTTATCCTCCTCCGGTCTCTACCCAGATCCCGGAGATTTCTGTACTGGTGTCCACTCTGGTGCATACTGTCTCAGCTCCAACAGCAGTTTTTCCCCTGTCGGCACTGACCACCCTTGCTGCATTGGCTCCGGTTGAGCCGATGCTCTCTCGGAGCAGTGCTTGGAGCGTCTGTATTTTGGTACCTAGCTCAGCACCTATTTTCTGACTGGCGCCATGTATGTCCATGGCTCTGACAGCTTCCAGTCCTCTCGGAGCTCCTCACCTGGAGGTGGGCTCCTCAGGGCAGGGTGTGACCCTGGTACTGGGCTCCCATCCCTCCTCATGTGGGCCTGCTGTCCAGGTGGTGGAGAGGGTCCTTCACTCTGAAGGCTCGCAGTCAGCACCAATGACATCAGTATCAGAACCCCACCTAGCATGCACCTCTCCGAACCCTCTATTTTACAACCCCGGGCATGGGAGTCGCAATAACCCCCTTTGAAGGGAACCCCTTCTCTGGAGTCCTCCTCAGAAGATCCCACTGGGGAGCAACCCCGGAAGAAATGGTGAAGAGGAACCATCTTGATTCCCCGGAGGAATCTATCACCAAAGACACTGATTGTGATGAGAGGGAAGGGTCCCCACGGTCTTCCCCAGATGACATCTCATTCAGAGACATTCTTGAAATCCTCAAGCAGACTGGAAGTCCTATAACCCTTCTCCTGAGGAATTGGTGTTCTTGCAGGCCTTCCATGCCTGGCCATCTACTTCCTGGGTGACCTCACCAGCAGATGATCTTGTTAAACTCATTGTGTAGCATGCCTGGAAGGCCCTGGACAATGTAGAACCTGTCCTTTGGAGGCCAGATAAAATTTTATCTACACCTGAAGACCAGCCCCACTGGTCCAAGCAGTTGATAGTTGATTCTATGGTCATGGCAGTGGGCACCATGAGGGAAGTGGCAGAAGATAGTTCCATTGCCCATCCTCCAAACAGGGAGTCCCGGACCATGGACAGACTAGGGAAGCAGACCTATGCTTCAGCGACCTTCACCATTTGGTCGCTGAACTATCTGGCACACTTTACTCGCCTCCAAAGAGACCTAATTTCTGAAATGTCTTCCTCTTTGGTGGGGGTACTGCCTGATGAGGTGCGTGATACTGTCACCTCACAGCTAGCTACCCTTAAATCCATCTCAAACTCCTTGATGTGTTTGATATCTCACACCACCGAGGGGGACAGCTCAAGCTGCCTCATCAGACTTTGTTATGAGACCTAATGCTTGGATGCGATTGTGTGACTTCACAGACCCCTTTAAATCTTCCTTCGTCAATGCACCTGTCAACGAATCTGCACTTTTTGGACCCAAAGTACTAGACACACTTGCACGTACTGAGAAAGACGGAAAAACCTTGTCTGCTGTAGGCATACGCTTTTCCAACCCCTAGAGGTCCTACTCCAGGAACCAGAAAGGAGGAAAAATGTGGTTCAAGAAATACCAAGGATCTTTTCGTAACACTCATGGTGAACAATCCCCCCCGAGGCAGAGGGGGCATCTCATATGGAAGACTCCCCTTTCAGGGTAGAGAGGGTCCGCATAACCAGGGCACTGAAGATTCTTTCTCCGACAGACCCTACCAGCACTCCTGAGCAGCAGCCCGATTGCTTTCTTCTGGAAGCAGTCGGGGGTTGTTTTTCTCTGCACCTACCAGCCTGGCATCTTATTACTACCGATGTTTGGGTGCAGAGAATAATATCCAGAGGCTACCAAATACCATTTGATTTAATTCCCAGACCCGTCAAACCAATCCCTGATGTACCACCCAATCAGAGGGAATTAGCAGCCTTAGAAATAGAAAAGCTGCTAAGAAAAAGAGTCATCCAACCAGTCCCACAAGACCAGACAGGATCCGGGTTTTACTCAAAGTTCTTTTTAGTGCCAAAAAAGACAGGACTGGAGACCAGTCCTGGATCTCAGCCTATTGAGCACATTTATCAAACCTCAAAAATTTCAGATGGTCACAGTACAGTCCATTCTTCCCTTCCTAGGGAGGGACAACTGGATGTGCTCTATAGACCTTCAGGACACATACTACCACATAAAGATGGATCACCACTCCCGGAGGTTTCTCCACTTCTGGGTGGGAAGCAATCGCTACCAGTTCAGGGCACTGCCATTCGGTCTCTCAACAGCCCCCCAAGTGTTCACCAAATGTATGGCAGTTGTGGTAGGTCATCTTCAACTACAAGAATTCCAGGTGTTTCCATATCTAGATGATTGGCTCCTTTCCAGTCCAACCAGGAATCTCCTAGTCCACAGCCTCTTTTACACTCAAGGTCTCGCTCTCCGCTTGGGGATTACAATCCACAAGGATAAATCTGAAATGTCCCCATTGAAGACACTGGAATTCAATGGAGCAGTCTTCAACACAACATCCTGTCAAGCTTCTCTCCCCCCTCACAGGCGTTTGAAAATAAGACACCAAATCCAAGACCTTCTTCTTCAGACCTATGTACCAGTATGTCTTGTACTGCAACACTTAGGCTCCATACATTAGTACCACTGGTGAGACTGTACATGAGAATCCTGCAGTGGCTCCTTTCCGCACAATAGTCATTTCTAACTCACCCATTTGACCACATGATACATCTTACAAACCGTTGCAAGGAAGAAATGCTATGGTGGATGAAGCCGCAAATGAATCTTTGGTGTCGACCATTCTGTCTTGCCCAGCCCACAACCACGGTGTCCACGGATGCGTCTCTGTTAGGGTGGGGGGGGGCATTTCCATGGAAAGATGGTCCAAGGCATCTGGTCCCCTATGGAGGCCAATTTGCACATAAATGTCCTGGAACTGAGGGCCGTTATCTTAGCGTTGCAAGCGTTCCATGCATCCCTATCCTTTGGGGCAATTGCATTTCAGTCAGACAACATGTCAGTCATCTGGTAAATCAACAAGCAAGGCAGATCCAGGTCTTACCCTCTGTGCCAGGAAGCCATGAGGATTTGGTACTGGGCGATAGCTTCCAACCGCTTTCTTATAGCAACGCACATTCCCGGGAGTTCCAACCTTATTGCGGACAATCTTAGCAGGAACATCCTGATGCCTCATGAGTGGTCCCTCAACCATGTAACAGTGGATCAGATCTTCCAACGCTGGGGCAAGCCTTGCTTCCCCCCTAAACTAAAAATGCAGAAGCTACTTTGCCCTGATTCCCTCTCAGGGGGAACCACCGAGGGACGCTCTAATGCAGGATTGGCCCCCGAGTCTTCTGTATGCCTTTCCCTCATTTCCTCTCATTCCAAAATTTCTCCAGAAAGCTCAGAGGTTGCAAAGCAAAGTGATCCTCATTGCCCCCTACTGGCTCCGTCAAGTCTGGTTCCCATTTCTGTGGCCTCATCTGATTTACAGCCTGTGGATCCTGGATCATTCCCAAGACCTGTTATCTCATCCTCAGGGACTGATTCATCCGAACCTCCACAGTCTCAAGCTCACAGCTTGGTTCCTCCACCTCCAATTGCCAGGTTGCCTGACATCCCATCTCCTGTTCGTGAAATTCTTCTAGCTTCACACAAATCTTCCATCAGGAAAGTTTATTCTAGTAAATGGACTAGGTTCTCTATTTGGGCACAATATCAGAACTTAGACCCTTTCTTTATGCCTATTCAAAAGATCCTATAATACCTGACTACTCTTTTACATACAGGAGCCACAGCATCGGTGATCACCATACATTTAGCAGCTATCACCAATTTTCATAATGGACTTGATAATTCTTTGATTATGTCACTCACACCGCCTATGCAAGACTTTTTTGAAAGGAGTATTACATGTTAAACCTCTGATCAAGCCTCCCTTAGAACCCTAGGACTTGACTGTGGTACTTCAATCTCTCACAGGTCCTCCTTTTGAGCCCTTTGATTCATTTGATTTAAAATTTTTGTCATGGAAAACCTTACTTCTAGTAGCACTTACCTCAGCGAGAAGAGTATCTGAGCTGCAGGCCTTTCGTCATGAGACCTTACTTGATCTTCCACATGAATAGGGTGCCCCTTCGTACTGACCCTTCTTTCTTGCCCAAGGTCATTTCTGGATTTTCCATTAACCAATCTATTGACCTGCCAGTTTTCTTCCCCCAGCATTCTAATAGTGGGAAGTACCTTTTGCACACCCTTGATGTGCATCGGCAGCTTCATTGTTATTTGGACAGGACTAAATCTTTCAGGAAAACGGATCAATTGTTTGTATAATTTGCAGGACCCAGATTGGGTAAACCTGTTTCCAAAGTGACTTTATCCTCCTGTCTTAGAAATGTCATTACCTTTATCTACCAACAGAATAAGCTATCCTTACCTTCCAGAATAAAGGCTCATTCTACCAGATCTATGGCTACTTCTGTAGCATTTCATTCCAGAGTCTCTACGGATGATATCTGCACAGCAGCCACTTGGGAAAGACCTCATACCTTTATCTCTCATTAAAAATTGGATTTGGCCTCCAGGGGATGAGCATCTTTTGGTTCTATGGTGCTCAGGAATATCATTCATTAGGGCCACCCAGGACTCAAGTAGCTGGGGACTTGGTCCTAATAGTAATTAATGAACAAAGATTTACATCAGATAAAGAAGTTATGTCTTACCATAATGTTCCATCTGTGTTGTAGATCTTTGTTCATTCATTACTTCCCACCCTCCTTCCCAATGCCTAGAATCCTAGTGGACTTTAGGAACTCCTGGTTAGTGTATTTGCTCAGCCAGAGCCTTCAACTATTTTTTTTCTATTACTACATCTATTATCTAGGGGCTTGCAAACTTGATCTGTAGTAACTAGAAGTGGGGCATTATGGGTAGGTTTTAGCTGAGAGTTTTTGGCTGGCGCAAACTTGGAAATGGCTGTATCGGTTCCGAGGACGGAACCGAGGTCCTAATAGTAATGAATGAACAAAGATATACAACACAGATGGAACGTTATGGTAAGACATAACTTCTTTTTTTTCTCTAAACAAGTGAGGAAAGTAAGTACAAAAACTGTTTTCCTCTAGGTAATGAGGAAAGTTGAGTGATATAGTAATCTGTAGCTTATTTACTACTTACAACAAGTTCTGAACAAGTGCTGAGCATGAATAAGCAAAATTAAGTGCTAAAACTAAGAATCTGTATCTGGACTAGACTAGTTACAGGAAAGAAACAAGTGCAGATGCGGGCTTTTTAATCAGAAAGTTGAAAGAGATGGAAAAATTCCCCAAACGGCCAATAACTACAATTTCTGGGCCAGAAACAACTCCTTATGTGGTAGATAGGTTACTAGTGCTTACCACTCCCACTGATAAGCTAGCAGGCTTCCCTCCAACACAGAAAGGCTTAGGGGGCTCAGGAGCTTACAAACAGAACTGGATACAGCAAACTTGTATCTGGACTAGACTAGTTACAGGAAAGGGGGGAAACAAGTGCAAATGTGGGCTCTTAAATCAGAAAGTTGAACGAGATGGAAAAACTGCCCAAATGTCCAGTAACTGCAATTTCTGAGGCAGAACCACTCCTTATGCGTAGATAGGTTACCTAGTACTTACCCCTCCCACTGATAAGCTAGAAGGCTTCCCTCCAACACAGAAAGGCTTGGAGGGCTCAGGAGCTTACAAGCAGTCCAGGATACAGCAAATCTGTATCTGGACTACACCAGTTACAGGAAAGGTAGGAAACACTCAGAGGCAATCTCTGCCTTGCGTATAAGGTGATCTCTGACCCTGCTTTATTGGAAATGCTGCATATCCGCAAGTCAAATGGTACACAGGTTACTCACGCTAAAGACCTTAACCTGGTATGTGACACTAACAGAACCTGCTGGACGGGCAGATTTGTCTCCCAGAGGTACCATATCTTTGGAACAGACTCCCACTTCATGTCAAACAGAGCACCTCATTGGCTCTCTTCAAATGCAATCTGGATGACTGGATAACTGGATGGGTAACCATAAATTCACCCTGGGGGTTCCACCTGTATCTCTCTTGGACAGGGACAGCAGGTGCTGATCGTGTACATAAGGGTAGAACTTGGCTAGACTTATAAGGGCCGTAGGGCTATTAGCCTAGTAATTTGCTATGATCCTATGATTCATTGAGAGCTATACTCTCAGCAGTCCCAAATTTTCAGGGAGGTCCCTGTTCTTGACTAAAAATCTTCATCTGTTCATAGGTTCATAGGTTCATACTAGGCTATCTGCCCAAGGGCATTTATAAGCCTAGCCCATAGTTATGTGGCTTTCGCCACCCCTTTAGTTTGAATAAAAACTATGCCTATCATTTTTCTGTGCCTCTGTCAAGCAGTGACACTGAAGTAATCCCTGGGGTATATCTGCGATCTCCCATCCATTGGTCAAGATTCCTCTTGAACAAGGCCAGCGAGGTGCTCTGCCTCACATGTACCGGGATTTTGTTCCACAGCATAGGGAGTCTCTGGGTGATGAATCTGTCCCTCCAGCACGTTCTATTTATAACCATGTCAAGGTTTAAGTCTCCGCCCTTGTGGTTCTGAGGGATCTAGATTTTTGAGGTGAAGCATATTCATCAAATCTGGGTTTGACATGGCCTTATATGTCAGGCACAGGTCACCTCTGAGCAAGCGGTATGAGACTGAATAGAGCTGGAGTTCTTTCAGTCGGGCAGCATAAGACATATTTTGAGACCCTTTATCCTTTTGGTGAGGAACTTTTGGGGCCTTTCAAGCTGCAGCAGGTGTCTGGTCAGATACATTCCGAAGGGGCATTGTACTCAATCATAGGTCTAATGAGTGATGAGTACAGGGGGACGATGACCTCCCTTGATCTAGATGTGAATCCCTTCATGATCAGGTGGGCGATATAGAAGGTTTTCCTAACTACTTTAGCAACATGAGTGTCAAACGAAAGGCTACTGTCAACTTGGGTCCCCAGATCCCTGATGACTTTTTCTGTGCTCAGTGGATTGCCACCTATATGGTAGCTAGGGGTAACCTTGTTTTTCCCAAAGGGTATGACTATGCATTTTTAGGCGTTTAACTTCAGGCCATGGCTCTGGCACCAGTTATCCATTTCTGTGAGGCCCTTCTGGAGGATATCTGTGTCAGATGTGTTTTCGACTATGGCGCCCAGTTTGCAGTCATCTGCAAACTTTGTCAGCCATAACCCTCCTGTGTTTGCTTGTACTTCAGAAAAGTAGATGCCGAACAAGAGTGGACCCAGGACTGAGCCCTGTGGGACACCACTTGTGACAGGCTTTGAGTCTGACATGGCTCCAGCAACTCTGACCCTGTGGGTTCTGTCACTTAGCCAGTTTGCAACCCATCTTGTGATGTATGGGTTTACATTCAAGCTGATGAGTTTTTCGATGATACCTGAGTGGGGTATTGTGTCAAAGGCCTTTGCCAGGTCGAGGTAGGCTGTATGGACTGCCTTTCCTCATCAATGGCCTTGGTGACTGTCTCAAAAGTCAACCAAGTTTAAGAGGCAGGATCTGCCTTTGACAAAGCCAAACTGGGTTGGATCCAAAGTCTGCAAGTTCCCTATGTCTTTATTTATGAGTTCCATTATGATCCTCTCCATGGCTTTGCAGATAAGGCTTGTCAAGCTAATGGGGCGGTAATTTCCAGGGTCTGTGGAGGCACCGCCCTTATGAAGTGGGACCACAGTCGCCGGCGCCACTCCTTGGGTAATGATCCTGAGGTGAGGCTAAGAATAAACAGCTGTCCTAACTGTGGGTTTAATTCCTCATTGAGTTCATGAAGCACACAGCCGGGGACACCATCCGTCCCATGGATGCTGTGTTTTTGCCTTAGTGAGGGCAGTTCTCACCTGGGCGTTGGAGATGTTTGGGGGCTACAATCCTCTGGAATAGATATCTCTCCTTTGGGGAGTTTGCACTGAACCTGTCAGCCAGTATGTTAGCAATGTGTGTAGGTTCAGTAATTTTCACATCATTTTGAACTAATTCTGAGCATATCTGGGAGTTTCCTCCTAGGTTTCTAACATAGCTAAAGAAGGCCTTATGATTGTCTTTAGAGTCCTTGGCGATTTTTCTCTCAAAATTTGCCTTGGATGATTTTATGAGAGCTCTTAGTTTTTTACTTATAATGATCAAAGGTGTCTTACCTTTCAAGGATTTTGCTCTATCTTGTAGTAGCTTCCTCCTTTTGTTGTAGAGCTTGTTTATGGCTGGGGTCCACCAGACTGGTTGCTTGCCTTTGGTACAGAGAGTCTTAGTTTTGTTTGGGATTGCCTGATCCATGCAGTCCTGTAGGTGCTGGTAGAAGGCATTTGTAAGTGATTCAGCGGTTTGAGTAATGTTTACCACTGGCTCAGGGGCCTTAAAGGAGACCACACTAGTTTTTAGAAGTGTGAAATCGGCTTTTGAGAAGTTTTTCACTGTGGTCTTTTTTGTTTCAGGTGGGGGCAGGATGAGGACCTCCAGCGAGATTAGTTTATGATCTGATCTCACCAGTGAGGGGTATACTTCCGGTGTTGAACATTTTGATCCCATGTTCGTGATGATGAGATCAAGTATGTTTTCTCCTCTTGTGGGGATGGTGACTAGTTGTTCCATGGCATTTGAGTTTATGAACTCCAGGAATCTTTGGGTTAGAGTGTTCGGGCTTGAGTAGTGTTCCCAGTCTATATTAGGGTAGTTGACGCCACCTAGTATGATGGTGTTTGGAGATACATTTATCCCTCCAATGTTTTCAGGAAGGCCATGTGAGGTTCCTGAGTTTGAGAGGGTGGCCTGTAACATGCTACAAATTGCAGAGCAGTCTTGCCTATGGTTAATTGCACCTGGATGGTCTCCGATGCATCGTCGTTGCCACCAACCTTGAGGTGTGGGTGTCCTTTATGAATATGGACACCCTCCTTTATTGGTGTTGTCCGGATTTTGGGGCCGGAACGCATGATATGAGGTGAAACCTGTTAGTGCTGGGGTGCTCTCAGGAGCCTTGAACCAGGTTTCTGTCACAGCACAGACATCGATGTTCTCCATATTGAGAAGGGCCTCGACTGCATGCATCTTGAGATTGAGACTTCTGGCATTGAGCAGCATTACCCTTAGTTTTTTCCTTTTGGTGTTCTAGGGTGGTAGGTTTAGAATTTGAGCCTTGCCTAAAAAGGCACTATGGGGTGGCAAGAGCCTTTGCTAATATCCGGAAGCCCAGGGTGACAGGTGCAAGCCGCCCTTGCGGCAGCGTGGCTTGTCCAGCATGTCATCCCAGGCAGACAGACATTTGATCCCCTTTGAATGACACCAGAATTTAAGCCAATTATTAAAGCTGATCATCTTATCACTGTATTGTGGCATCATTCTAGGTGAAGGTAGGATACTGCTCAAGGTCAGGGTCATACCTGCCTGGGCTACATAATCAGAGAGCTCCTCGATGTCCCTTTTCATGTAGTCCAAGGAGGTACATCTCAGGTCGTTGACACCAGCGTGGACAATGACTGAGTCGTACTTGTACCTGCTGTTGAGAGACCTGAGTGCTTGCGTTATGTGGCGGATTCTAGCCCGACAGGCAGCTTACTGTGACCTTCTCCTTACTCAGTCTGGTGAGTGGGACGCCAGTGTGTCTGACTATGGAATCACCAATGACAAGTGTGTCTGGCATTTTGTTTGGCCTTAAGGGCTGTGACTGTTTGACACTCTGACTGTGTGGTCTATGTGTTGCATGTGTTGGGTCGTGAGGTGGTAGTTGTTTGGGTGTCTGCTTTGGTGGCCTCTGCTGTTTTGGTAAATTTTGAACAGAGCCTCCGAGTATGTCTTTGTGTGAGTATGTGTATGATTTGAAGTTGTGATGGTACCATGTGTGACTGGGTATGTATTGTGTGTGGTTATCTTCTCCTCCTGTCTGGTCTTGCCAGTCCTATGTTGAGAGAGCTCAGCCTCCAGTTTGGCCGTATAGTTGCATCTCTCGCATGTATTTGTGTTTTGTGGGAGAAGGAGAGGATTGTTCAGTGTACATGAGGCAATTGTAACATTGCCTCAATATTCCCAGGTTCACCAGTTGAGCTGGAGAGGACACTAGCAACTGATCCCTCGACATACTAGAAGTAGTAGATAAAGAGACTTTCAAAGGACTCCGGGGGAAGTGGGTTTTAGGCTGGTGGGGAACTATCTATAATAAGAGTGCTTTATCAAGGTGCAAGTACTGTAGGAGTAAGTGCTAGGCTTTACAGATAGAGAATAGTCTACTTGGGAATCAAGTAGAGATGAACTTTTCAGTTATAAGATATGCTGGTTAGATCAGCAGTACAGCTCAAGGAAGGTAGTTCTAAGGGAAAATTTGAAGAGTGGAATTTAGATGTCCCGAATAGTTTAACCTTGTTTAACCGCCGCTGCTCTTGTGTGCAACAGTGGTAACTCAGCTAACGCTGCTTAGCATGTTTTATAGCAGGGGCTGAAGGGAGCTAGGAATTGGCCCAAACGACCAATGGACTACTAGTTTCTGGCTGAAACTTCACCAAATCAGACAAAAAGGCCGCTCAGTGCTTCCCACTCCCACTGGTAAGCAAAGAAACTTCCCTCCTTCCTAATAAGGCAATGGATCAGTAACAGGAACTAAAATCAAAGCCCAGGGATCAGCAACTCTGAAACTGGACTACTCTAGTTCAGTAAGGCGGGAAAACAAGAGATTTTTTTGTTTTATTACAGAGATAAGGAAAAAAACAGACAGTAAATGCTGTAAATGCTATAAATGCTGTAAATCGGCTAGCACACTTTAGTGTGTAGCCTACAGAAACAGTTTGCAACAATTAGTAACTTAAAGTGCAATAAACAGTGTAAAATGCAGAAATCACTTAAAGTAGCAGTAAAACAGGCAAAATGCAGTCGCTAGCTTAATAACAGTGGGAAAGCCACAAAAAATACTTATATCTGGTAGAAAGTCACTCTTTTAGCTCTCTGCTGCTTGGATCACTCTGCAGGCCACCACGAGGATCTGTGCTGAGTTGGTACAAGCTGGAAAACGCGTGTTTAGCGTGTTTTATAGCAGGGGCTGAAAGGAGCTAGGAATTGGCCCAAAACGACCAATGGACTACTAGTTTCTGGCTGAAACTTCACCAATTCGGACAAAAGGCTGCTCAGTGCTTCCCACTCCCACTGGTAAGCAAAGAAACTTCCCTCCTTCCTAATAAGGCAATGGATCAGTAACAGGAACTAAAAACAAAGCCCAGGGATCAGCAACTCTGAAACTGGACTACTCTAGTTCAGTAAGGCGGGAAAACAAGAGATTTTTTGTTTTATTACAGAGATAAGGAAAAAACAGACAGTAAATGCTATAAATGCTGTAAATCGGCTAGCGACTTTAGTGTGTAGCCTACAGAAACAATTTGCAACAATTAGTAACTTAAAGTGCAATAAACAGTGTAAAATGCAGAAATCACTTAAAGTAGCAGTAAAACAGGCGAAATGCAGTCGCTAGCTTAATAACAGTGAGAAAGCCACAAAAATACTTATATCTGGTAGAAAGTCACTCTTTTAGCTCTCTGCTGCTTGGATCACTCTGCAGGCCACCACGAGGATCTGTGCTGAGTTGGTACAAGCTGGAAAACGCGTGTTTAGCGTGTTTTATAGCAGGGGGCTGAAAGGAACTAGGAATTGGCCCAAAACGACCAATGGACTACTAGTTTCTGGCTGAAACTTCACCAATTCAGACAAAAGGCGCTCAGTGCTTCCCACTCCCACTGGTAAGCAAAGAAACTTCCTCCTTCCTAATAAGGCAATGGATCAGTAACAGGAACTAAAAACAAAGCCCAGGGATCAGCAACTCTGAAACTGGACTACTCTAGTTCAGTAAGGTGGGAAAACAAGAGATTTTTTTTTTTTTACAGAGACAAGGAAAAAACAGACAGTAAATGCTATAAATGCTTTTAAGCGGCTAGCACACTTGAGTGTGTTAGCCTACAGGTAAAATTAAGCAACAAATAACTTTTAAGAGTGCAAAACAGTTAATCAACACAAAAACAGTTTAAATAGAATGCAGAGCTGTATAAACAGGCTAAGATGCAGTCGCTAAGCAGTAAATATTCAAAAAGCCAGAAAAAATACTTAAATCAGTTATAGCAAATACAGTTATAACAAATGCTCTGAAATATACTGTATATTTCCAATATGTTTGAGAAGGACAGTCAGAACACAAGAAGGTTCAGGCAAAAGAAAAAAAAGTTTTGTTTTACTTTTTGAAAAGGGAAAAGGAGGAACAGAAGGCCTTATCAAATGTTCTCTCTGTATTAAGAAGAATGAGCTAATGACACTAGACTGGGAGGTGTGTCACAGTAGGGGCGGGCAATTGCAAAGCCACCAAGTATAAGAGCAAGACACCAACAGGGAGGGAGGGTGGGACAAAATAGCCTAAGACAAAGACAGCACTACAGAGTCAAATGAAAGTTTTTAAACAGATAAGGATTTGTGAAGTTTCTGAATAGACAAAGTGCTTTATATATATTAAATTATAAAAACAGTAATCTGTAAAAATAATCAAAAGATACTTATATTTTGTAGCTCAGTTGCGGTCAAACAACTTCTCCAGCCTGCACTGTGTGCAAAGACACCAAAGTTAGGGCAAGACCAGATCAACAACTTTTTTTTTACAAGAACACAAAAGAACCAGCCCCCACTAGCCAAGAGATAATTACACAGAGTAAATGTTTCAGTTTATACAATAGCCTAAGACAAAGACAGCACTACAGAGTCAAATGAAAGTTTTAAACAGATAAGGATTTGTGAAGATTCTGAATAGACAAAGTGCTTTATATATATTAAATTATAAAAACAGTAATCTGTAAAAATAATCAAAAGATACTTATATTTTGTAGCTCAGTTGCGGTCAAACAACTTCTCCAGCCTGCACTGTGTGCAAAGACACCAAAGTTAGGGCAAGACCAGATCAACAACTTTTTTTGTACAAGAACACAAAAGAACCAGCGCCCACTAGCCAAGAGATAATTACACAGAGTAAATGTTTCAGTTTATACAATAGCCTAAGACAAAGACAGCACTACAGAGTCAAATGAAAGTTTTTAAACAGATAAGGATTTGTGAAGATTCTGAATAGACAAAGTGCTTTATATATATTAAATTATAAAACAGTAATCTGTAAAAATAATCAAAAGATACTTATATTTTGTAGCTCAGTTGCGGTCAAACAACTTCTCCAGCCTGCACTGTGTGCAAAGACACCAAAGTTAGGGCAAGACCAGATCAACAACTTTTTTTACAAGAACACAAAAGAACCAGCCCCCACTAGCCAAGAGATAATTACACAGAGCAAATGTTTCAGTTTATACAATAGCCTAAGACAAAGACAGCACTACAGAGTCAAATGAAAGTATTTAAACAGATAAGGATTTGTGAAGATTATGAATAGACAAAGTGCTTTATATATATTAAATTATAAAAACAGTAATCTGTAAAAATAATCAAAAGATACTTATATTTTGTAGCTCAGTTGCGGTCAAACAACTTCTCCAGCCTGCACTGTGTGCAAAGACACCAAAGTTAGGGCAAGACCAGATCAACAACTTTTTTTTACAAGAACACAAAAGAACCAGCCCCCACTAGCCAAGAGATAATTACACAGAGCAAATGTTTCAGTTTATACAATAGCCTAAGACAAAGACAGCACTACAGAGTCAAATGAAAGTTTTAAACAGATAAGGATTTGTGAAGATTCTGAATAGACAAAGTGCTTTATATATATTAAATTATAAAAACAGTAATCTGTAAAATAATCAAAAGATACTTATATTTTGTAGCTCAGTTGCGGTCAAACAACTTCTCCAGCCTGCACTGTGTGCAAAGACACCAAAGTTAGGGCAAGACCAGATCAACAACTTTTACAAGAACACAAAAGAACCAGCCCCCACTAGCCAAGAGATAATTACACAGAGTAAATGTTTCAGTTTATACAATAGCCTAAGACAAAGACAGCACTACAGAGTCAAATGAAAGTTTTTAAACAGATAAGGATTTGTGAAGATTCTGAATAGACAAAGTGCTTTATATATATTAAATTATAAAAACAGTAATCTGTAAAAATAATCAAAAGATACTTATATTTTGTAGCTCAGTTGCGGTCAAACAACTTCTCCAGCCTGCACTGTGTACAAAGACCTTAATTGCTCCTAAAACTGGTGATTTTGGTGAAAAAAAAGGCATGCTGTGATATTAATAAATAACAACTATCTTTACAATTACAGACTTCTTTTACTTCAGAAGATGCATCATCCTAATCGGGAGTAACTCCTTTGTGAGAAACAGTGATGCACCCTCATTACCAGGCTGAGTAAGAAGACAATTGTGGAAGGATTCTCCATATCTGGCATCCACTTGAGTCCTTGCAAGTTGCACCACAATTACTCATATGACAAAGTCATAGTATATGTGATTGTGAACAATATGACACATACTTCCCATGATTACATGAAGAAAGATACGACAGAGCTCTCTGAATGTGTGACAGAGGCAGATATGAACCTAGCTTTGAGCATCATTTTAACATTGCCGATAATGGTGTAGCAGTACCAACAAAAGATTAACTTCAACAAAACACTTAAATTCTAGTGTCATTCGGGGGGGGGATATATATCAGCCAAGAGAAGATGGTAGATATTTCTAACTGGTTTGCTAGGCATGGTCTATACCTATCTCCACAAACAAATCCAGTGATCCAACCAATGCGTATGGAAGCCACTGAGTCAAACCATCAATTCACATGCAAAGACTTTTAGTATGAGGTGAGCGCTTTCGTGGATCAACAAACCCCACTTCATTAGACCTTACAAAGATATACAACATAAAATCAAACCTTTATACAATTCCTCCCATCTTGACCAGCCTATTAACTAGTTAACTAATTAACATCTAAAAAACTTTTAAAGGGCTACAAAAACTAACAATCATTAAAAACCATGCTTGTAGTATAAACATCTGCTATGTTAATAAGACTAAGTTAAAAACTTAATAAACTAATACCCACATGAAATATGTATAAAAATATGTATAAAAAATAAAAATATTATATATTCCATCCAATGTGAATACATTCAAAACATGTTCATATATTCAAGAACAGGCAACATTCAAGCCCTTGCCTCTGTCCGCTTTTAATCTGGTGATCCATCATGTCTGTGATGTCTCAGTCCTATTTATGATGTCTCCTCCCCTTTCATTCTTAGATATTGCATATCATTGTAAGGTCTGATAAAGTGGGGTTTGTTGCTCCATGAAAGCGGCCATCTTGTAATAAAAGTCTTTGCATGTGAATTGATGGTTTGACTCAGTGGCTTTCATATGCATTGGTTGGATTGCTGGATTTGTTTGTGGAGATTACTGAAGTTTTTTTTGCACTTTGTTGCACTTTTTCTGGATCCTTTTATACTCACCACCTTTTATTTTTCTGTGCTTCATGTTGCATGGTCTATACCTATCTCTACAAGGCTTTTGTATATTAGCTAAAACCTTGTCAACCCCCCCCCACCTCCCCATCATACATCTCAACCTGGAAACATCACAAATCTGGACAAGGCCCATGAAAAATAGGTACAAATCTGTATGCTGATTAACAAAAAATATGCATACATATCTACATAACCCCAACCACTCCAAGGGAATTGTGGGATAACAACTTTCAGATGCAAACTGAAGAAGAGAACCAAAATATAGCACCAGAGTCCCCCTGCAGCCATTCCAATGTCCCATTACCTGGCTGTTTTACCCCATTTACCATAAACACTAATGAGTGCATACGGCTTTACTTCTACAATGATTATTTGGATTTTATTTTTACATTTTATAGCACAATGCACAAACACTAATATATATCTACTAAACAAAGCAATACTGTCTCACAATGAAAATAGACTTGGCAATAATACTTCTCTGCCCTTGAAACTCACATTCATTGAAACAGCATTGAAACCCACACCACATCCAAAGAAAATGCATTTGGCCAGTGGTGGATAAAGATTACCTTTGGGCTGTTTTCAAATCATAGGCCCCTTGCACACAAAACAAGAAACATACATGTATTCTTTGATAACACCTTCCTGACTTTATTAAATTATATTCCTTGTATAATACAGCACACTTGTTAGACTTAAGTTAGAGTACATTTTAAATTTATTGTTTAAACATTTTTCCAGTTGGCAGTGAAACAAAATGCATGAACCAATAATGACAAAACTGCCCTATTCAGAAAATTTCCATCATAAAAGTCTACTTCCACATACACAATCACATTTTAAATTTATTGTTTGAACATTTTTTCCAATAGGCAATGAAACAAAATGCATAAACCAATAATGACAAAACTGCCCTATTCAGAACATTTTCATGATAAAAGTCTACTTCCACATACACACACACACACACACACACACACACACACATATATATATATATATATATATATATATATATATATATATATATATATATGTTACCTTCATTTGACTGAAACTCATTTAAATGACAAGTAATACATGCAGTGCATTGTAAGGCAAATAACAGGGATATGTCCTCTTCCCCAATGTAGTGCAACCCTGGAGTTAGTATATAAAGTTGGGGGGTGTGGGGGGCGAAGCCCCCCACCTATTTTGGTTTACATTCTGTACTTTTTGTATTATATTGTTTTTTAAAACAAAACTAGGTGAGGGGCTTTGACCCCCACACCCCCAGTGTGAGGGGCTGTGCCCCACACACCCCCAACTATATATACTAACTCCAAGGTCACACTACATTGGGGAAGATGACATATCCCTGTTATTTGCCTTACAGAGCACTGCAAGTACTAGTTGTCAGTCAAATGAGTTTCAGTGAAATGAGTTGTCAGTGAAATGAAGGTGACCCATATATATATATATATATATATATATATATATATATATATAGTTCCCTATCAGAAGCCTGAAAAACTATAAGCCTGAAAATCAAAATCCTGAAACCAAATGCCTGAAAATTCAAAATCCCGAAAACCCAAAATCCTGAAACTCAAAATCCTGAAAACACAAATAATGCTAATATGTCACTATAAAGACACTAATATCTACCAACTGACCCTGACCCTAACCCTAACCCTAAGGTCCGTCACTATCGCACACTCACCTGACCCGTGCCCTAACCCTAACTCACTTAAACCGCCCCTAACCCCAATATTTGTCACTATTGCATACATGCCTAACCTGCGCCCTAACCCTAACTCACTTAAACCGCCCCTAACCCTAACAGAAAACCAACCGCACACTTACCTGAACCCAACGCATGACCTAACACCACAGGGCTAACAATAGCAAAGCCACAATGACGTCAGTATGTCCATTTTGTGTTTTGCATACCACTGTAAAAACATGTCTCTTGTAATTTGTGTGTATACTAATCATGTCTAAATAACTAAATGTGTCTGTAATTTTTCTTTGTGGAGCTTTTCTCCCCGGGCCTCTGCTGAAAAAGGGCCGTTACGGCTCAGTCAGACACCCCCGGTTAACAAATGTAAAATAAATAAATAAATAATATAAATTGCTAAATGTTCATCTTGTATAGCATTCTACATAGGTAAACCTGAGGAATAAAACAAAAGGATTTATGACCATAAACATGACATAAAACATCAAAATATTAGCAATCCTTTATATAAGCATACTTTAATTATATGAATTCTAGTTATTTTAAATTCACTATTTTAGATAAAGTGGAAGTGGATTTTAGGGGAGGTTGTTGGCAGACCAAACCTGAGTACAGGGAATTTTATTGGTAGTTCAGGTTGAATGCTACCAACTCCCAGGTATTAATGAAAATGTATATATTACATCTGTTTTAAAATTGAGGGTAGCTAAGTTGTAATCGGCAACTTATACTATTTTTCTCTCATGAAGTTTTACTTATTTATAATAAACATTTTTACTTATAATGCAATTTATATATACCCATATTTTTATGGGTTTTAATGACCACAGAGACATGTATACATTTGTAATACTTAAATATAATGGCAAAATATATACACTAGCTAATTTTTGATCCCTGGAACAGGTACAAGAGTGGCTAAGGATCACTTAAACTTATTACAAAGTCATTGGAAGGGTAGATTAATTTTAGCAGGGGATTTTTAGCTACATATCTAGTATAGAAGATACAAGTGAACAGAAGAAAGTTAAAATACTGGCATCAGCTAAATCACTAAATAGATGGATTGGTAATAATTTAGTTGATTTACTGGTAAAAGCAGAAGATAAGTCATTGTTTTTCACTCATTATTCTTATGTACATGGGAAGCAAACTAGAATTGTTAGGCTTTATGGCTCTATAGATTTACTTAATAAAGTGAATTATTCAGAAACTATCCCTTGTACTTTATGTGATCATAATCCACTAAGTATTAATATAATAATGTCAATAAGGAAATCTCAGATTATTTATAGAATCTTAGTGTACATGAAAAAGAATTTACGAATTACCTTAAGGAACAAATCAAGAATTTATTTATCTTTGAATGATAAGTAAAGTCATACTATGGGACTCCTTACAAATGTATATTAAAGATAGAATGGGAAGATGGGTTAGTAATACAATGAAAGAGCGGGATAAAGAGTTGTTAGAAATACAAGATGAAATACGCAAAATGATGTTTGAACAACAAACAATGAAAATAGATAATACCGAAGTCATTAAAAAAATTAATGACAAACAGTCAAACAGTTTAACTCATGAACTGAAGATAGCTTTAGAAAAAATAAAATTGCACAGTTATGCAATGACTTCAAAACATCTACATAGATTAGTTAATAGAAGTAAGATGTTAAACAAAAAGGCTCAAATCAATAATATCTGAAATCCTCACACTAATAAGCTTACTTCAGACATAGAGGAACTTCTTAATGTTTTTAAAAAACCCATGAGGATGTTAATTAAGATAAAATAATAATCCTGATGATAACTAAATTGGAAGGTATTTAGAGAAAATGTTACTAATAAACTTACTGACCTACAAATATCTCTGTTGAGTAAGCCTATTACCCTGATAGACGTTAAAGAAGCTTTAAAAAAGGGAAAAATGGTAAAGCTCCAGATTCAAATGGTTTAAGTATGCAATTATATATAGTCTGCTTCCAATAAATATTTTAGAATTACTACATGACATGTTCAGAATAATTCCTTTCTCATGGAAATTTTTTTGTAATCTCACCTGTACTTAAGGTAAGGATAGTAAGTTATTTTCCTCATATAGACTTATTTCATTATTAAATGTTGACTATAAAATATTTACTTCAATTTTTGCTATGAGAGTAAGAGATTTAGTAGCTAAATTAATTAATAAATATCAAACAAGATTTATAGTCAATACATTAACATATGATAGTATAAAAAGGGAAGCAACTGTCTTAGATTTAGCAAAAGAAATGAACAAGAAATTGGCCCTAATTAGTTTAGATACCAACAGAGCTTTTGATTCTATAGATTGGAACTACTTGTTTAAAACTGTAGAAGCATTTGCCTTTCCACAGCAGTTTATTGGAATATTAAATGACCTGTATAGAGACTCCAAAGCATATGTTAAGCCTGGATATTACATTTCTCAAGGATTCACTTTAAACAAAGGCATAAGGCAAGGTTGTAATTTGTCCCCCATGCTATTTGCATTTGTTATCAAATCCTTAGCTAATAGTATAAGAAACAATGAAAAAAGTGATGAATTCTGAATTAACAGAGATTGTCAATCTAAAATACAGCTTTTTGCAGATGATATTTTACCAAGTATAGGAGATTTAAATTATTCAATTGAAGAAATATATGAGGAAAGTGAAAAGTTTCAAGAAGTATAGCTGCTGAAATTTAATAATAATAAAACTGAAACTTTAGTGTTAAATCAATTACAAGATAATACATTTAAAGATAAATATAAATATAATCGTGAAAGAAAAGAATTAAAACATTTAGGAATAAAAATCTATCAAGATATGAGTAAAATAATTAATAATAATTTTGAAAAAATAAGTAAAATGGAATAAATGTTTTGAGACTAGGTTAGTACTTATTAAAATGATGATATTACCCAAGATTATATGTATTTCATTCAATAGCTTTAATACTTGACAGAAAACTTTTTAAAGAAAATGGAAAAAAATGTTAACTTCATTCTTATGGTATCCTAAAATGCCAAGAACTACTCATATAAATCATATAAGATTATGTGTGTATGGTGGTATTAGCTTTCCAGATGTAGAATCGTATTCTATTGTTACAAATTTCAACTCTGCTATACTCTATAGACTCAACTTACACTAGTCAATGGAAAACCATCCAGAAGCAGATTATATAAAATTTTAATAAGTTTATTAAATATTTATATTATATTATATTTATTAAATATGATGAATTAGAAATATGTAACAATCTTTTCATTTGGTTAACAAAATTTACCTTAGAAGGAGATTCGCTTCATTCTTTAGAATATATGCATATGTGAAATCAATTCTTAAAACAGTTAAAATTATTCTTTTAAAACTCCATTAATTTCATAGGTTCATACTAGGCTATCTGCCCAAGGGCATTTATAAGCCTAGCCCAGAGTTTTTGTGGCTTTCGCCACCCCTTTAGTTTGAAAAAAAACTATGCCCATTATTTTGCTGAGCCTCTGTCAAGCAGTGACACTGAGGTAATCCTTGGGGTATATCTGTGATCTCCCATCCATTGGTCAAGATTTCTCTTGAACACGGCCAGCGAGGTGCTCTGCCTCACATGTACCGGGATTTTGTTCCACAGCATAGGGAGTCTCTGGGTGATGAATCTGTCCCTCCAGCACGTCCTATTAATAACCGTGTCAAGGTTTAAGTCTCCCGCCCTTGTAGTTCTGAGGGATCTAGATTTTTTGAGGTGAAGCATGTTCATCAAATCTGGGTTTGACATGGCCTTGTATGTCATGCACAGGTCACCTCTGAGCAAGCGGTAAGCAACTGAATAGAGCTGGAGTTCTTTCAGTCGGGCAGCATAAGACATATTTTTGAGACCCTTTATCCTTTTGGTGAGGAACTTTTGGGGCCTTTCCAGCTGCTGTAGGTGTCGGGTCAGATACATTCCGAATGGGGCATTGTACTCAATCATTGGTCTGATGAGTGATGAGTACAGGGGGACGATGACCTCCCTTGATCTAGATGTGAATCCCTTCATAATCAGGTGGGCAATGTAGAAGGTCTTCCTAACTACTTTAGCAACGTGAGTGTCAAATGAAAGGTTACTGTCAACCTGGGTCCCCAGATCCCTGATAACTTCTTCTGTGGTCAGTGGATTGCCACCTATATGGTAGCTAGGGGTAACCTTGTTTTTCCCGAAGGGTATGACTATGCATTTCTTGGCGTTTAACTTTAGGCCATGGCTCTGGCACCAGTTTTCCATTTCTATGAGACCCTTCTGAAGGATATCTGTGTCAGATGTGTTTTCGACTATGGCGCCCAGTTTGCAGTCATCTGCAAACTTTGTCAGCCATAACCCTCCTGTGTTTGCTTGTACTTCAGAAAAGTAGATGCCGAACAAGAGTGGTCCCAGGACTGAGCCCTGTGGGACACCAATTGAGACTGGCTTTGAGTCTGACATGGCGCCAGCAACTCTGACCCTGTGGGTTCTGTCACTTAGCCAGTTTGCGACCCATCTTGTGATGTATGGGTTTACATTTAAGCTGATGAGTTTTTCAATGATACCTGAGTGGGGTATTGTGTCGAAAGCCTTTGCCAGGTCGAGGTAGGCTGTATGGACTGCCTTTCCCTCATCAATGGCCTTGGTGACTGTTTTGAAAAAGTCAACCAAGTTTAAAAGGCATGATCTGCCTTTGACAAAGCCAAACTGGGTTGGATCCAAAGTCTGCAAGTTCCCTATGTCTTTATTTATGAGTTCCATTATGATCCTCTCCATGGCTTGGCAGATCAGGCTTGTCAAGCTGATGGGACGGTAGTTTCCAGGGTCGGTGGAGGCACCGCCTTTGTGAAGTGGGACCACAGTTGCTGTGCGCCACTCCTTGGGTACGTATCCTGAGGTGAGGCTGAGATTAAACTGCTGTCCTAACTGCGGGTTTAATTCCTCATTGAGTTCGTGGAGCACACAGCCGGGGACACCATCCAGTCCCATAGATGCTGTGTTTTTCGCCTTAGAGAGAGCAGTTCTCACCTGGGCGTTAGAGATGTTTGGGGGGCTACAATCCTTGGGTATAGATATCTCTCCTTTTGGGGGGGGAGGGGGGGAGAAGTTTGCACTGAACCTGTCAGCCAGTATATTGGCAATGTCTGTAGGTTCAGTAATTTTCACATCATTTTGAACTAATTCTGAGCATATCTGGGAGTTTCCTCCCAGGTTTCTAACATAGCTAAAGAAGGCTTTATGATTGTCTTTTGAGTCCTTAGCAATTTTTCTCTCAAAATTTGCCTTGGATGATTTTATGAGAGCTCTTAGTTTTTTACTTATAATGATCAAAGGTGTCTTACCTTTTAAGGATTTTGCTCTATCTTGTAGTAGCTTCCTCCTTTTGTTGTAGAGCTTGTTTATGGCTGGGGTCCACCAGACTGGACGCTTGCCTTTGGTACAAAGAGTCTTTGTTTTGTTTGGGATTGCCTGATCCATGCAGTCCTGTAGGTGCTGATAGAAGGCATTTGTAAGTGATTCAGCAGCTTGAGTAATGTTTACCGCCGGCTCGGGGGCCTTAAAAGAGACCACACTAGTCTTTAGAAGTGTGAAGTCGGCTTTTGAGAAGTACTTCACTGTGGTCTTTTTTATCTCAGGTGGGGGCGGGATGAGGACCTCTAGTGAGATTAGTTTATGATCTGATCTCACCAGTGAGGGGTATACTTCTGGTGTTGAACATTGTGATCCCATGTTCGTGATGATAAGATCAAGTATGTTTTCACCTCTTGTGGGGATGGTGACTAGTTGTTCCATGGCATTTGAGTTTATGAACTCCAGGAACCTTTGGGCTAGAGTGTTTGGGCTTGAGTAGTGATCCCAGTCTATATTAGGGTAGTTGAAGTCACCTAGTATGATGGTGTTTGGAGATACTTTTATCCCCTCCATTGTTTTCAGGAAAGCTATGTGAGTTTCCTGAGTTTGAGAGGGTGGCCTGTAACATGCTACAAATTGCAGAGCAGTCTTGCCTATGGTTAATTGCACCTGGATGGTCTCCGATGCATCGTGCGTTGCCACCAACCTTGAGGTGTGGGTGTCCTTGATGAATATGGACACCCCCCCTCCTTTCTTGGTGTTGTCCGGATTTTGGGGCCGGAACGCATGATATGAGGTAAAATCTGATAGCGCTGGGGTGCTCTCAGGAGCCTTGAACCAGGTTTCAGTCACAGCACAGACATCGATGTTCTCCATACTGAGAAGGGCCTCGAGTGCGTGCATCTTGAGGTTGAGACTTCTGGCATTGAGCAGCATTACACTTAGTTTTTTTCCTTTTTTGTGTTCTAGGGTGGTAGGTTTAGAAATTGAGCCTTGCCTAAAAAAGACACTATGGGGGTGGCAAGAGCCTTTGCCAATATCCAGAAGCCCAGGGGTGACAGGTGTAAGCCGTCCCTTGCGAAGCAGCGTGGCTTGTCCAGCATGTCATCCCAGGCAGACAGACATTGGATCCCCTTTGAATGACACCAGAGTTTAAGCCAATTATTAAAGCTGATCATCTTATCTCTGTATTGTGGCATCATTCTTGGTGAAGGTAGGATACTGCTCAAGGTCAGGGTCATACCTGCCTGGGCTACATAATCAGAGAGCTCCTCAATGTCTCTTTTCATGTAGTCCAAGGAGGTACATCTCAGGTCGTTCACACCAGCATGGACAATGACTGAGTCGTACTTGTACCTGCTGTTGAGAGACCTGAGTGCTTGCGTTATGTGGCGGATTCTAGCGCTCGACCGGCAGCTTACTGTGACCTTCTCCTTACTCAATCTGGTGAGCGGGACGTCAGTGTGTCTGACTATGGAGTCACCAATGACTAGTGTGTCTGGCATTGTGTTTGGCCTTAAGGGCTGTGACTGTTTGGCACACTGACTGTGTGGTCTATGTGTTGCATGTGTTTTGTCCTGAGGTGGTAGTTGTTTGAGTGTCTGCTTTGGTGGCCTCTGCTGTTTTGGTAGATTTTTGATCAGAGCCTCTGAGTATGTCTTTGTGTGTTTATGTGTATGATTTGAAGTTGTGATAGTACTATGTGAGACTGGGTATGTGGTGTGTGTGGTTACCTTCTCCTCCTGTCTGGTCTTGCCAGTCCTATGTTGAGAGAGCTCAGCCTCCAGTTTGGCTGTATAGTTGCATCTCTCGCATGTATTTGTGTTTTGTGGGAGGAGGAGAGGGTTGTCTGTGTACATGAGGCAATTGTAACATTGCCTCAATATTCCCAGGTTCACCAGCTGAGCAGGAGAGGACACTAGCAACTGATCCCTCGACATGCTAGAAGGAATAGACAAAAAAACTTAAAAAGACTCTGGGGGATGTGGGTGATCGAGAAAGGGGTTTTAGGCTGGTGGGGTACTATCTATAATAAAAGTGCTATATCAAGATGAAAAGTACTGTAGGAGCAAGTGCTAGGCTTTACAGATGGAGAATAGTCTACTTGGGAATCAAGTAGCGATGAACTTTTTAGTTATAGGATACGCTGGTTAGATCAGTAGTAAAGTTCATGGAAGGCTGTTTTAAGGGAAAATTTGAAGAGTGGACATTAGGTAGCCCGAATAGTTTAACCTTGATTAACCGCCGCTGCTCTTGTGTGCTCTTGTGGCAACTTCGCGCTAACGCGCGCTTTATAGCAGGGGGCTGGAAAAAACAGGAAATGACCCAAAATGGACAATGAATTACTAGTTGCTGTCTCTAACCACTCCTCTGAGGACAAACAGGCAGCTCAGTACTCCCCACTCTCACTGGTGAGTAAAGAAACTTCCCTCTGGCCACACAAGAAAATGGAGGAACACAGGAACCAAATACAAAGCCCAGGGATCAGCAAATCTGGTCTCTGGAACAACTAGCTAGGAAAGTTAGGAAAGCAGAAGTATTTTTTTGGCTTTTTTAGTTTTTTTTTTGCACACAGACAGAAAAATACAGTAAATGCTTTGTTTTTCGACTAAATTGCTATCAAAGGCTAGTACACTTGAGTGTATTAGCCTGTTTGTTAACTCTTAAGCAAAACTTTAGCCAAGAAGTGCAATCAACAATTTAAGCACAGAAAAACAGGAAAAACAGGTAATATAACAGCAATATAAGCACAAACAGTGGTCGAAAAGCACAATAGATCGAAAGAAACAATAAAAAAATGCTAAAAAATACTTAGAATCAAGAAAGTCGCTTTTTCTGCTCTCTGCTGCCTTAGGAACTCTGCAGGGGACCATGAGGAGCTATGCCAAGTTCTCTAATGCCAGAAAAGCCCGCCAAAGCGTGCTTTATAGCAGGGGGCTGGAAAAAACAGGAAATTACCCAAAATGGCCAATGAATTACTAGTTGCTGTCTCTAACCACTCCTCTGAGGACAAACAGGCAGCTCAGTACTCCCCACTCTCACTGGTGAGTAAAGAAAATTCCCTCTGGCCACACAAGAAAATGGAGGAACACAGGAACCAAATACAAAGCCCAGGGATCAGCAAATCTGGTCTCTGGAACAACTAGCAAGGAAAGTTAGGAAAGCAGAAGTATTTTTTTGTTTTTTTTAGTTTTTTTTGCACACAGACAGAAAATGGAAATGTTTGTGCTTTTCCGTTGTACACACCTCTAGATTTAAGGAAACTCAGAACAATATTAAAATGAATTTATTAAAAAGAAATGGATTAGCATTATGGTCTGATTGCTTTTAAAAGGAAAAGTTAAGTCCCCAGAATATTTAATGAAAGAGTATAAGTTGGATTACTCTGCTGATCCGTTAATATTATCCATCAGTAAAATAATTTGTCAAAAATATGAGTGAAGAGGAAGAAAACACTATTCCCCCATTATATGGATATATGAATGCTATATTGAAGGTGGATTGAACTACAAAGGAAGCTTGTCCAAATTATATAAGTTAATTATAAATAATAATAATTTTTATGCAAAATTCTAGATTTTTTTTAGATAGTAGTAGATTGAGTGACTCAATAGATGGGAAGAATAAAACTTTGTTACTTAAATCAGTTGGTCAAACTTCTTCAAGTTTATAGTAGAAAGTTTTTATGTGGAAATATATACATATAATGTTTGTTGCTCCCTATAAAATGTCTATGTTTAATAAAAAGACTTCTTCAGTTTGTTGGAGATGGAGTAAAATGTTAAAGCTGACTGGACACAAGTTTATGGATTGTGAAAAATTAATTAAATGTTTATTGGGAATAGATAAGTATGTTTTAAAGGGGTTATTGTCTGATAAGTGTCCTTTAACTGGATCAGTAATACTAATGAATGTTCCACTTCCTGTATCTGTAAAAGCAAAGATCAAAATCATGTTTTGGGCTTGCTTGGCAGTTGCTAGAAATGTTATTACAAAAAAAATTGGAAATTGAACCCAGTTCCTACTTTCAAAGAATTTTTAAATTTAACAGCAATACTATGTAAAACTGAAAAAAATAAATGGTCATAATAAGATCTATAAATCATACTAAGACTTTTAGTGATTGGGATAACCTTGAAATGTTGCTGTTGAAATTCCAAGACTACTTATTTGCTAATTGTATAAGGCTGCCTCAATGATTCAATGTATTCCTATCACTGTATAAGAATATGTAATGTTGAATGTCTTTCTTTCTGATTATATATTGTAAATATGTTAATAAAAAGGAAAAATCCCAATAAGGCTAGTGAGGTGTGATGTCACATGACTCTGTCTCCTTTTGGCATTTGCTGCAGTTACACTAAAGGGCATGGCTGCTTACTTCATATCCTCTATGCATCTGTGTCATTTTCACTAGCTGTTAAGGTACCTGCAACAATTAAAAGCAGCCAAAGCCTTCTACTCACCCCTGAAAAGGTATAAAAACAAAAGTGTGATGTGGAACAAAGTACAGCTAATTTCCAGAATAAATGATACCACCGAATAGTGGATATAACCAGTATTTTAACTGAAAAAAATCCAATAGTAGAGTTAAGTGCTTTTGTCCATTCTCTTTATGGACTTCATCAGATCTAAATCTAACCCAAGCTCACATACTTTTATATGCCAAAATAAAATGATATAACTGATTAATAATCTAATTACCATGAATAAATTGATTATTGAAATAGAAACAATACTTTAGAACACACCAATTATTTAAAAGAACTACAAGTCTAAGTATTGTTGTAAAAATGTCATCATTAAAACAATAATTAAAATTACAAACCCTCATGTTTGTTAATCCTAATAAACTCTTTAAAAATCAATAATCATTTGAAAAACTCCCAGATGTTTATATTGTAAATAAATAGTAAATAATAAATAACAATGAATACCAGTGCGTACATAATATTATCACCAAAGTGCTGAACTAAAATATTGTAAAATAATATTATGAAAAATATAATTAAATTATTATATTACAAAAGGTATGCACTAAATTTCAACACAATATCAAAACAAAAATAAATAAGTTTCAAAAATTCTTTCAGAAATTACAACTTCAGTGCTTGTATTTTTAAAGCAGCTATGATGGAGACAGCTTTATTTAACATGGGGGTGTAGTAGCATCAAACCTAAGCTGCCAAAGAAATTCTCTAAGTTCCTACTTGTTCTCCTAGAAACCTCAATTATAATCATGTGTTGCATATCTTATGATAGCAAAAGTAAAACCTGTAAAATTAGGACACATTGTGGAATGATTGAACAAAGCATTACTAGTATTCCCTCTAGAAATATCATAACAATGAGACTTACTTTTGATGCTACTACACCTCCTGGATTAAATGAAGCTGTCTCCTTCATACCTGTTTTAAAAGCATGAGTACGAAGTTGTGATTTGTGCAAAGAGTTTTAAGAAAATTCAGGTTTTCATTTTGGTATTGTGTTGAATTATAGTGGACACCTTTATATAATGTAGTAAAACTTCTTAACTCTACCTATTCTGTTCTTAACTCTACTTATTCATTATTTTTGGATTTTTATTTATTATATTTGCAATTAAAATACTGATTTTAGCCACTATTCAGTGGTATAATTTGTTCTTTGCATTGGTTTTACTCCATTCCACCCCACGGTTTTGTTTTTGTACCTGCAAAGCTATAAACTCAAGCAGAAAAAAACAGTACATGGTGTCATAGCCGGATTGTATAAATCACCCATACATTGAATGTTCAGCAGTTTACAGTCTTTAGTCATACCTATACCACCATAACAGAAAAAGAAATTAATAAAAAGTAAAAAAGTAAGTGAGGCACCAAAATTCCACTACTAAGCCTTCTGCGGTGAAACATTACAGCGGTCTCTGAATCTGCCCTAACAGTAAAGAAAATACAGTTTTTACTGAAAATGACCATAAACAAATCAAAGTAATGCCAAGCAATGAAACACACAAAAAAAATTGGCATGGAGCAATTAAACAATACATCCAACTGAAATGCTACAATCCGGTTGGCAGAAGCTAAAAAAATGCCAATTCCATATTAAACAGCCACAGTCTTTTTGGAGATAGTCAAAATCCTGGACTTTTTGCAATATCCCAATTTCTTTTCAATCTACAGCTGTTGAATATTTGTCATGGTTTCCATTTTACATCTCACTCTACTAGTATTATTGGTTCTTCAGGGTAACTAGGCAGAAAGAAGTACTGTGTGTGGCAATTTAATCTTTATTACAGCAGTGTAGGATTATCTGGGAAAAGCAAAGCAATCCATGTTTAAACTTTTTAATGTTTTTTTATTTCCATGCCTGTCAATCATCAAGCCTCCACAGACTTGAGCTCACTTTTTAGAGCCACATGAGGGCAATCATCGAGGCAACTGTAAGAGCTACTTGCATCTTTCTCATCATCCTGGCAATAAGGATACTTGTTATTTTGCCTAACCACCACCCCCATGGATGGGCGAGGTGTGACCCAGCCAACATCTGGAGTCATAATGCCTTTCTTTATCCAAGAGCATTCTCCTGCTCATTTACATGATGAAGACTATTGCCAGTCAGCAGTTTTGTGTGCTGCACGCATGTCTGTAGGCCACAGACCCACCTCCTTCCTCTGAAAGACTGCTGCAATCCACTATTAGCTCTGTTCCATCTCCATAGGAAATGCACATCCATACTCCATGCCATTTCTGTTAAACGCCAGTTCCACTAATTGAAATTGGACCACCTGGGCCATACTCTGGGATTATCCCTGTATGCAACCAGTGCTGGATAAATACATGCTGTAACTTAATTTATCTTAGTGAGGAAACACCATCTGATTTGTTTACCATTAAAGAAGTTCCATGAGTATTATGATCCTAAAAGATGCCATATATTTGCCATATTTTTTCCTTAGAAAGCAGGGTTCACAGTAATGTATTGATGTATATGTGAATGGATTAAGCTGAACAGTGCTAAAAGTGATGAGTTTTGTAGTTTACATAAGTCACAGCTGAAAGGCAGAATTGTATATGGCATAAAATAAGAAAGAAACTATTGTTAGAATCTGGGTTGGCATAGAAAAAGGCTGTTAAAATGTGTAGAGCAGCAAACTCAACCAGAATTCATATGAAACAACTTGAAGAAGAATTGGTATGTATAAAATTAAAATGAAGCTAAAGACGTGTTGATACTAGACTAAACAGCACTGTAGAATCAAAGCATAGCATACAATGTGCTTCAAACAGTATGGCAACAAATAGAGCTAGAGTTGTGCATGGGCCTGATAAAGTGGTTAAAAACTGGAAACACCATTTGTTCAAGGTGTGGTTATCACTACAACAAAAAAAAACATGTCCAAACTTCAAATAGAAAGCATAAGAAGCGTGGCCAGTCCAACCATTTGTGTCAAATGTGCAAATCAAGAAAAGCAGGACAGATAAAATGTTTTGCAAGTGACTGATGTAAATACATTTAATTTCTGTGCAGATTTTAATGTGATTAATTCCCTGACAGATCCACATAAAGCAGAAAATGATGCATTCATAAAGAAATTCAATTTGTTTGTTGAGACTGAACATTTGTGTATAACTTGTACATTTATCATATTTAAGGTCAATACCAGGTTGAATGCATTCTGTGAACTACTCTTTGAGAAGTTCACCTTTTTTGTTAAATATTTCATTACTGACTTATTCTAGTCACCAATGACATTGTTGGGTCAGATTAAGCTGTGTTGTATGATAAAACAAAGAATAAAATTTGTAGTTTTAAACTGTGTCAAGTTCATTATCGTAGAAGACACAGTGCATTCAGAGACAGTGATTTGCATAGTCGGGTCTACTTCACCCTGTCGAAGGCCGACAGTATCGAAGCTGATATTGTCAGCACCAAAATGTCGAAAGTGAAAGTCATCACGCATGTAAATGGAAATCTCCGTAAGGGGAGATTTCCATTTACTGCAATGTAGTGCAATCTCAGAGTTGGTATATTTAAGTAGCGAGGGGTGTGGGGGGTGCAGGGGGCTTGCCCCCCTGCATAAAGCAATTTGTGTTGTGTGTTTGGGTGTTTTTTTTTTTTTTTTTTGTGTGTTCGATGTTTGGGGGATTTCGACATTTTCATGTCGATTATTACGCTGTCGACAGTTTGAGTTTTCAACAGCGTAATATAAACACGCATAGTCAGATCAATGATTTATACAGATTCATGCAATGCAGCCTGTCAAGGCCCAGGAACAGGGCACGATGTGCAGTGATATGAGTTTTCAAAGCACAAAGAGAAATTTGAATTCAAATCTGCATTTGGCATTTTTGAGCAGCATGCCAGTTCATTTACTGGATTTGACAAGTTAACTTTTACTGGTAGGCTGGGCAGATGTCAATAAAATAGCTTAATTACTAATTCAAACCAACTATAGTTATCCTAATGGAATTCATTAATTGAATTAACAGATGTTCACATTCAGTTGAATGATTGCACCAAATCAACCACCTAGTCTAATTTCTGAGATAATGCATGAAGTACACTTAAGAACTGCTAATAGTAAAGATAAAGCAAATGCTGTTATATTTTTTACCAGGAATGTCCAGAGAAATTGATCTGAATGTACAATAAAAGCTGTCATTGATCTGAATGTACAATAAAAGCATCTCTAAAATTCCAAAAACTAATGATATCTTACAAAAACTCTTATCTGTTTTATTTCCTTTCAAGTCATTTGGGGTTGGTATAAGGGTCAAGGTGTCTACCTTGCAGACATAATATATAGGGGTTTGATTCTCATCTTAGAAGGGAAATTGGCTAGGCTTAAAATGGCCTCTAAGGGGAGCTAGTCTAGTACTTACGTTTGAACCTATGAAAGCCAGCATTTTATATGTGTTATTGCCCTGACATTATCAAGTTAAAAATACTTCATAAACTGATATAATACTGATACAGTCAACTTATCCTTAACATGATATCCCTAACGTACTCATCACAAATAATGGTCCACAGTTTGTTAGCCAAGAATGTCAAGCTTTTTCACAACATTGAAAGTTTCAACACATCACACCTTTCCCAAGTGGCCTACCCTCAGCATAAATGTCAAGTTGGGAAGGTTACCCATTAAAGTATGTTATGAAAAATGTTTTTTTTCCAGCCTGAAGCAGGACATAAAATTTCTTTGCTCAGATACAGAAACAATCCACTTTAACCCACTGGACTTTTACCTTCACACTTGAAGATGGAGAGGATAATGGCAACAAGGTTGCTACCATGTTGGAGAAGTGACAAGTATTCAAGCTTCACAGTAATCAGTTCATAGACAAAATAATACTACAGCAGACCAAGATAGATGCCATAATACAAAAATCCATCTCTTCTTTATCTGGTGATCCATTTCAGGTGTGGTCAACACCAACAGATCCACTTCCTACTCTGTCATCAACATTTCTGCTCTTCTAGCTGATATTTTTGCCAATATTTCTGTGGCTCAGATGCATTACTTTGAATCTGATTACACAAATCCTCAATTGCCACTTTTTAGTTCACTTGGTCAGGCTTTTCCAGTCCTTGCTTATATGCCCCCTTCATTCACTGTTGCACCCAATCTTATATTATCAGAGAAGAGGATGTTCCTGCATTGTTTTCCCTGGTATATATGAAATAATCATGCTGAAGATTCTGGGTACAGGATCAACCCCTGAAGTACTTCATTTGTAACATCCTTTATTCCTGACATTACCCCTCTATTCCATACTATCCAAATTTGCATCAGGTCAGTTCCTTAGTTTTGATCCTAATCCCATTCCCATCAGTCTGTATAGCAGCCATCTGTGCAGGACTGAGCCAATGGCCCTGCTGAAGTCCGTATAGACCACAACTACTAGTACCCCCCTATCAAGCCCTTCTATGATCTAGTCATAAAACTGGATCAGCTTTGAAGGATGATTTGTTTTTCTAACATGACTGTTGTCTGTTGTCCTGGAGATTGTTATCCTCTTGGAAAGCAACCATTCTTTCCATGAAGATTCTGTCCATGACTTTCACTGACATCACTCTTTGACTAATCTGGAGTTTCCTGGATTTTTTTCTATTTTCTGTTCCCTTCTTTGTATAAGGATTCCATACTTGTTGCCTTTAAGTCCTAAGGCACTTCTGCAATGGCTAGCAATCTGTTGAGAACCTCCACTGAAGAATTTGACAGCACGCAGGGCAGACTTCTAAGGACTCAGAGCAATGAACCATTTGGTTTCTTTGTTTGATCTTCCCTTACAGACAGCATGGTGGCTAAGTAGTAAGATCTTAGTCTCACTGTTCCATGGTTCAGTCCTGACTTCTGGTCATTGACTGTGTGGAATTTCTATGTTCTTCCACTGTCACCATGGGGTTTCTCTGTATATTCTGTCTACACAAAATTGTCCATATGTATTGTATTTACACTTGCCCTTGTTGCTCACATCATTGCTGAAAGATGTCTGTGGACTAACCCACTCGCCTGATCAACAGATGATAAATAAATAAGTGGGGACCAGAACAGATAACAGAGAGTGGAAACCATGGTAGCTAAACAAAGAAAGACCGGAAGCTGTTAAAGAGCAACAGAGATGAGATGGAAACTCTGAACATCAAATTGCATGGCAGTGCAGGAGGAGAGACCGAGAACATTAATTGAGGTATTGTCAGCAGCTCATTAAATAGTAATGTGGATCAGTGTGTGAAATAACTTTGGTGCAATGGCGACACAGCCATGTAGGTACTACATTTGTAGATTAACAGTGTTTGACATTTTGAGTTCCAAAAAAAATCTTAACATTTGTGCATATCAGGAGTGAAAATGCATATGATGTCAGCTTTTTAAACTAATTAAATAACTTGAACACTTTTTTGATAGTGAGATAGACTGGTTGTAATCTGGAAGTTTTTTTTTCATTTATTCCACTGACAATCCATCACAGAAGGATGTTCAGATTTTGTTTAAAAGCATAGAAGTCAAAGTGATAGACATTATAAGCTGACACTGTACTATGCTGATAAGCTGATACTGTACTGTGTAGTTAGCCGCTGCTCCAGCTTTGAATGAACAGGCTGTATTCAAAGCCAAGTTATGAACAGGAGGTGACGACAGGTGGTGTTTACACAATTATATTTATGAGCATTGGTAGTGGTTTCAGTTGTATGCAGAATAACCTATCTGCACCACAAAGTACTTGGATATGGCCTGTGGCCTATGAAATTGAGAGATGTTTTCCAGTTGAGTATGAGTCACAGAAATGTCTAAATATGATGAGATGTTCATTGTTCTCTATTACAGGTTGCATTTGTGTCCCTAGAACCATGGAGAAGAAGAAGGGGAAAATGAAATTGCAGTGAGAGACAGGCAGTAAAAAAGATGTAAATGACATAAAGAAGAAGGAACTTATAGTCAAAAACCAAGAAGAAATAAAAATAAAAGGAGCATAACAAATTAATGATGTTTGTGATAATTAATGTTGTTAGAATAACTCATAAAAGTAGTCACTGTAAGAATAAGAGGGTGAAACTGAAAGAAGTGACAGAGCAACTCAAGTTTAAAGATAACAAGAAAATGGGCGAATTATGGCAAACTTTGCAGATAAGTTAATGAAAAGGATGAGTTCTGCAGTACTAGGTTAACACTTTAATGTGCTACATGAGGAGGAGAAGGGTCATTTTGGAACTGAAGAGGAAGAGCACAAGGAACAGATAAAAAGAAAGGGAGGCAAAAGGAGAATAAGGAAAGGAAGACTGAATCTACTGCAAATGACTCATGTTCATCTAGGGGTATTGGTGCCGGAGAGACCAGGTTGGGGAGGAAGGAAGTGAATGGTTGACACTACCTTACACATCCTGGTGGGAGGGAGAAGGCCTGGATTGCTGTATTAACAACATATACAGAAGTGCAGGTGTATCACCTGCAACAAGGAGTGTATCGGGGTCTACATAATGGTATGCTGCTTAGCTGGGGGGTAGACATCCATGATGGTGTGTATATAACTCCTGAGACCAGCAGATGCAAAGCACCCAAACTACAGAGTGGGTGGAGTTAGGCCAGTCTACAGTTATTAGCAGACTGACCTGCACTGAAGATCAAATACTGCTAGAAACCACCACGAAGAACAAAGTATAAATCTTATTTATTGGTAAAAACGAGCGCTTTCACGCACACAAGTGCGCTTCATCAGGTTACAATCTTTACTAAAATTTTTTCATTTATATATAAAAACATCACCAATCATCCAATTAATTAATAAGCAAATTATACAATTAAAACAACTGCCAGTATAACACTAGCACGAATGCGTGCGATAGTAAAACGCATATATACTTCATTTTAAAAAGTTAAAACATGTATATCTTCTAATTATATAATGTCATATAAATCAATAATACAGATCATATTTAATGCAATCGCATTTACTGTTTTTAGTTCTCAAACTAATGCCTGTATTTAGGCAGTATCCCTTTAAACGGCCCAACCTTGGTGTACCAAATCAGATTCAGTAAGTGAGCATTTGTCTTTATAGTTCATTGTTATTCCAAAGAACTATGGCCATTAGGCATTACTATGTAGCAGTGCGATGCTGATAATATGTAATTCAATTTTACATAACTTTCTTCCAGCCTGAAACAAAAACAGAAATAAGCTAAAAACATTCTTCTATCAGCTGAAAGGTAAAACATCCTGCATAATGTTATTTTCAAATCCTACATCTAATTAGGCTATATTCCTTTAAGCGACTCAGCTTTAACGTATCAAATCAAATTCATATAAAGATACATTTATTTTTGTGTTTCGTTGTCGTTTCAAAAATTATGTTCATCAAAATAATTCTCTATAATAACATAATATTAATGATGTATAATTTATTAAATATATCATTCCTTCAGTCCATAACTAAAGACAAACTGGAAATATTCTACTATCAGGCAGGTGTAACATCCTACAAAATGTCATTTTCAAGGGCCCTGGATCTATTAATCAGACAAGGGCAGCTATAGAGTATATTTTATATGATCTGAAAATTTCCTTTCCAGCCATTATGACAATGCTAGACCAGGATGCCAACAAACGATGCTCTTATTACATACATATTTCATAGCTCTTACATTGTGGCAATGCTATTCAGTTACTATTTTATACTATACGTTTCCTATTTGAAACGGGTAGTTTAATTATTTAATGAATATCAATCAAACTATTATAAGTATAATAAATATAAAACATAATTCATATAGGGCCCATTTTTATCAGATGCAAAATTATGGGACTTGCATTGATTAGTGTATATTTAGACCTATTTTCAAGTGTGGGTCCAAATTTTATGTTACATATTGAATCTCACCATTTAAAGTGTAAAGAATATGAACATAGTTCATATAAAGTCCATATTCATCAAATGCAAACTAGTAAAACTTATGTTGATTAATACGCATTTTGATCTATTTTCAAATATAAGTTCAAATTTTTATTACATATTAAGTCTCAATATTAGCAAATTCCACAACAAACAATGCTGAAAAAATTATTATTATTATCCAGGATGTCCATGCTGCGACTCATGCCAGAGAAAATGCATTTTGAACCCAGGCTTAAAAGTCATAGTATAATTGATCTAACAGAATATATAATAAACCAGAGATGGTCAACCATACGTATTATAAAGATTGTCATGTCATGAGGATCCTAGAATGGCAGGACGAATGTTAACTATAGTATTGAGCCCAGGCGGTATATGCGCCTTTAGTCTTAAAATCCACCTCAGCTCAAACATTTCTAACGTGCTCATATGGTCACCTTCTCTCCTGTTAAGGTTTATAACTTGCAATACCTGAAAACCAAAGCTGTGCTGAGGTCTAGAACAGCAATGTATGGCCAGAGCATTGGTGGGACTGTTCTTTCTTATATCGTAGACATGATTGTAGACCCGATCTCTGAGTCTACGTGATGTCATACCCACATAATAGCTGTTGCATAGGTTACAGGTAGCAAGGTAGATTACATTCTGCGTATTACATGTTGCATAAAAAGTGGGTTTAAAAATAATATTAATACCTGGAATCTTGATGTCTTGTTCTTTATTTATATATTTGCATAGTGAGCATTTACCACATGCATATGTGCCTGTTTTTATGTGAGCTCTTATGTCAGCCGATATGGTATCTAATTTTTCTTTGCAGAGCAACCTTTTTAAATTCATACAATTATTGAACCTAAAAACAGGTTTTTCCCCAATCAATTGCGAGAGTGTTGGATCAGAGAGTAGAACTTTCCAGTTCTCTCTAACAATCCTAGTTAGGTGCTCTACATCACTAGTATATTTGATGTCATACATAATACTCTTATTGTTCTTTCTTTTATATAGGGCTTGGCCTGATTCTTTCCAGGATATTGAGTTCTCTAATAAGGATTCAGTTACATCATTGACCAATTTCATAGGGTATCCTCTATCCATAAAGTACTGTTTTTGACATTCAATCAGTTGTAAGGCATCCAGCTTGTCACTACATATTCTCAATATCCTACTCATCTGACCCTTCACAATATTACGAAATATGTGACGTGGATGTAAGCTGTCATAATGGAGGATACTGTTCCTCCAACAGGGTTTCCTGTATAAGGTAGTGACCAAGTCATTGTTGTTTCTTTTAGTGAGGGTGACATCCAAAAAGTTAGCACTCACTAGAGAATATTCATAAGTGAATCTAAAGAACGAGGTAGTAGTGTTCATAAAGCAAATGAAATCCTTCAGTGTGTCTATGTCACCATTCCAAAGCAACAGGACATCATCCACGAACCGTCTATATAGAATCACATTGCTAAACCTAGGGTCACTAAAGATGTTTTCTTTCCCCCATCTATAGACCACCAAATTGGCATATGCGTTAGCACAGGGAGTGCCCATGGCCACTCCCCATGTTTGCGCATACACCGTGTGGTCAAACAAAAAAATATTGTTATTTAGGACTAGGTCCAGCATACAGCAGATGTTCATGATCTCATTGTTATCTATTGTTCCTAACTCAGTCAGGTGGAACCTTACTGCATCTAGGCCATAGTCATTGGGAATACTTGTGAACAGACTTTCTATGTCTAACGTGACTAATAGAGTGTCAGCATTGATGTTATTTCTCACTAGAGTTAGTTTAAGATCATCTAAAAGCTCATAAGAATCCTTTAATATCGTAGATATACCTTTCACTACTGTTCCAAGTTTTGATTGTATATATAGAGAAGCATTCTCCGTGACCCAATAGTCACCTGACACTATAGGACGTAGTGGGGGGGGATGTTCATTCTTATGTAGCTTAGGCAAACCCTTGATTAAGGGTATGAGGGGTGATTCTATCATTAAGAAATCATAAAGTGACTTTTCTATAGATCTAGTCATCAGTAAGTCATAGAAAGTGTCATGTACATACTTTATTAAGGAAATGACTTTTGATTTCTCTATTACTTTGTATGCCTTATCATTATTTAACATGTTTAGCATTAGTTGTTGATAGAGACATGTATCTATGGCAACAATTCCCCCTCCCTTATCAGCTGGTTTAAACACCAGGTTTGCATCACTGCAAAGGCCATCTAAGCAATGCTTTTCTATTTGACTCAGATTCACAAAATTACCCTTATTTTTGTCATAATCATAGTAATGATAGAAATCACGTTCACATGTTCTCATAAAACATTCAATAGGTTGTATTAATGGAGGTACAAAAGAACTTTTCCTTTTACAAAGTGTAGTCTTGTAACCAGAATCATCATTACTAGATGGGACGTCTTTAAACAAAACCTTAAGAGACAATTTCCTACTAAACAGGCGTAAGCCTATCAAAGTATCAGATAATGTACTGTGCCTTGATGGGATAAACGATAGACCCTTGTTTAATATACATTCTTCATCTTGTGAAAAGGTTCTTGTTGCTAAATTAAAAAACAGACAGATCAGTTTTTCATTTTCCTCCTCCGTTCCGGCGTTTCTCCTGACATTTTTCTTTTTCCTCTTCCCTGGCTGTCTGAGCGCGTACGTACCGCGCCTTTGTAGGGGAGAGGAAAGTTTAAAGGTACAGGTGCCACGAATGTATTATTCAAACCGCTAGCTTTGGACTTGGCACCCAAAATGTCACTATTATTCAAGCCCTGTTGATTACAGGGCAAAGATGCACTAGATGTATCAGATGCATTAAGTTCCCTGTTGGTGATATTATCCGTTCGACATTCAGCTATTAGCCTAGTACCCGATGACTCAGCCAGCACAGTCGCTGAATCATTATTTGTAGAATGTGAAGCTGTCAGTACATGAGCAGGTTGAGAACTATCCTTCAGGCTAGTTCTCGGCCAAACAAAAATACGGCCCAGTTGGAAATCTTCACAGTCACGTCCATGATGGTGTGTATATCCATGATGGTGTGTATATAACTCCTGAGACCAGCAGATGCAAAGCACCCAAACTACAGAGTGGGTGGAGTTAGGCCAGTCTACAGTTATTAGCAGACTGACCTGCACCTTTACACTTGACTGTGAGCTCAACTGGATAATGAATGGGCCAAATGGGTCTTGCCTTGATTGAGGAATGAATTGAGGAATTTTGTGTGGGAAGGGGAAACCACTGGGCAGATTCTAAAAAAAAGGAAAGGAAGAATGCTAAACTGGGAGGGTGACATCATTTAAAGAGTGAGCTAGCAATGTTAAACTTTTAATAAACAGATATTTCAGATATTTTTAGGTATGTTAATAACTATTTATGTGGATATGTTCATACTATTGCAATTATTAAAAAGTATACATTTCTGATTAGAGAAAATATGGGCTATTTCAATCAGAAATTATGTAATACAGGATTCATGATAATGGTTAGGTCAAGAAGAAGAAAAAAATGAAGTAAAACTTCATGAAGTTATGATACAAAAACTGTTTTTATATATATTTATATATATATATGTCAAACCATTTTGTTGTACTATTGATGTTGAACATTCAAATTAGTATTATCTTAGTAATGATCTAACAAAACAACTCACATGGAAGCACTAACTTGTTCCACTGTGTATAGCTGATCTAACAGCATCTGGCCACACCACAAGCCTGATGTAAAACAAGCTAACCATTAGGTGTCTGTGACACTTAATATAGAGACCTGAGATAGTTCAGTAGTTTACTGATCATAAACAAATGTTTTTAATTATATTATTCCTGATCAATGCTGAATTTCTTTTCAAAGAAACTGTGTTTATTAAAGGCATTTGTAATAATAAAACTGATCAATTTATATAGCAATAATTTTCAGAAATATATAATGTGTTCATCAATAATTCTCTAGAAATATATAATGTGTTCATAATTTCTTTCTTGACACTTCATATGTTAGACTTCTGAACACTATAATCAAATGATGAACACATTATGGGCTCTGAAGAAAAAGGCTTTCTGGCTGGCCTTTTATTTTTGAAGAAGAGGCACCCCGGTTGGCTTTTGAATAAGGAATTACCTAGTGAAATTTTACTGTAAATACATCCATCTAGTTAGCTTTTAGGTTCGGAATAAGGGATTGCCTGACAGACCTTTCTTCAAGAACAGGGTCCAGCTCTTCTTAAACTCTGAGATGGGAATCACAACTCGTTTATACTGGAAAGTTATCTTACAAATCGAGGAGCACACTTCCAGTAATATGAAATGAATGTGGACTATTGTAGTCTCCTAATCTGATTACTGCTGAGAAATGTGTGGATAAGCATGTTGCTCAAACAATTAAAAAAATATAGTCAGGCAGTTGGGTGTCTGTGCAGAATCAAACCTTTCCTGTAATCATCCACAAGAAACATATTGGCTTCTTCAGCAATGGCCTCTAAAGTGATTTTCAGTGCAGTCCTGTTTACCATCATACCTAAACACTATCACACTAAGTTTGAATCATCATATAATAAAGTAATTTGCCTCTTATGTGTAATTTCAAGGAACATCACAGAAAAGCCCATGATATCTGAAAATGGTCGTATCTTACAAACAATCTGCACTACTTGCATCTAAGCCTTGTTTTCAACCTCCTTTCTAACTCATCTAGAACATAGCTATGTTAACAGTTAACATTACATAATATTATACCATGACCCCCCCAAAACGTGCATGCTGATTGGCCAGCGTGCACATTGTAAATCGAGTTATACTAATGGAAAAAGGTCCGGTCGCCCGGACTTTTTTCCATTAGTATAACTCTACTGTCTCGCTATGTTGAATGGGTTTAACATAGCGAGACAGCTTTAAAATAAGCAACGGAGATCTCCGTTTCTTATTTTAAAGCTGTCTCGCTATGCTAAACCCATTTAACATAGCGACAGGTTTTAAAAAAGCAATGGAGAAAGCAAGATCTCCGTTGCTTTTTACTGTTCGCTATGTTAAATGGGTTTAACATGGCGAGACAGTTAAAATAACAACGGACATCTCCGTTGCTTATTTTAAACTGTCTCGCTATGTTAAACCCATTTAACATAGCTTAAACAGTAAAAAGCAACAGAGAGCTTGCTTTCTCCGTTGCTTACAACTCTGATGTACTGCGCGGGCGCAGTACATCAGAACTGCCGCGGATGCCAGACATCTGCGGAAGGGCAGTAAACAGGCATTATACTATGCCATTATTTAAGAAAAGTAATAGTTTCTTTTCTTAAATAATGTCATGTTATAATAGCAATAACCCACTTCTGGGTGTGGGTAATGCTGTATTTACCCACGGTTGGCTTTGTTTGGTCCCTCGGGCTTCGCCGTCGGGACCAAACCACGCCAACCGTGGGTAAATCCAGCATTACCCACACCCAGGCGTGGGTTATTGCTATATTAACACCTATGTGGTATGGAATGCCACACCTCTAGCAGCCTACACATATCCTTGCATTCCAGAGCATTTTCTGAAAAATCAACTTGAAAGGCATAAGAAAAACAAATGTAAATATTTTGTGAACAATAAAAGCTATTAAAACTGAGCAAATAGCAATGTTGTCAGAAATAAGTTTTCTTTACAATGATAATAGTCCATAGTCCAGGGTAGTAAATATTGTGGGAAGAAATATCCAGGGAATTGTTATGGCTAGGCTTCTATAGGCCCTAGGGACGATAGCCTTGTACCAACCTATGAACCTATAAATACTATTATATACTAATAATGTTCACAAACCTAGAAATATATATTTTGCTTGACTTTCACAAAAATGTCATATCTCGGAAACTGTACAACCTAGACATATATTCTTAAAATGCTTTTGTTAACCAGATGTAAGCTTTCACATGACAACAAGAAATTCCTTTCTGAGTGCATATTTTTTGGGATATTAATAAAAAATATGAAAACATATATCTAATAGTATAATTAACAGAATATAAATACCGCAATATATCTCTATAATTAACAGAATATAAATACCACAATATATCTCTCAAGGTATGCAGGTTACAGTGGAAATATCAAGACAATTTTCTTCAACAATATCTAAGGTTTCACCTGATGCCTTGCAATAGCTTTTAAAATCGCTTGATTATTTGTAGCTGAACAACACTAATTGTTCTTATCCTATCCCAAAACTCAGCAGAGCAAAATCTATCTTTAGTTCTGGATAACTTTATAGGTGTTTTGCATCCTTGCAACTCTTTAAGTGCCTTTTCCTCCTGAGACAGAATTAAGCCCCTTTCTGTCAAATAGGCTAAGTCAAAAACATAAGACTGCACATGCAGAGTCCATTTTTGAATCATGCCATGCCCGAAAACATCTGCAGTACACTGGTCTTCCTTTCCATTATACTAATTTGGCATGTGCAGTACTGAAATTAACTCAAACAATATTCAGTTCAAGGCCATGACATGCTCAGTTATGTTCAGTATAATGTTGTTGTTTGTCAATCTCAGCAATGAGTGGCTATTACAGAATAATTCTCAAGTTACAATAAAAGTGCGCACCATGTTCTTAGTGTATATTCATGTGTCTCTACTTCTGTCTAGTTGGACTTGACCTAGTAGTATGAGGTATGTTAGCCACTTTGACAAATCACAAACTACTCCTGGCACTTGGCACTCCTTTTATGAGGCAGTTACTCACCACTAGCAAGCTAACTGGCTACCCATCTGCATTAGGGGGTAAAAGGTATGAAAAATTAGAAGGGCCACTAACCACTCCTCATATTACACTAACTTTCTTGGGTATCCTACGCAAGCTGTTAACCAATTAATTCACTAGCCACCTGTGGCACTCAGCTAGATGGCTATACTTACAGGCAAACATGTCCACCCATCTGTATTACATTAGCTGTCCTCAGTATGATGAGAGGTTTGTTTAGTCATTTTAAAACATTATTGGACACTTCAAAGGTTCCTCGATGTCATTAACTCCAATGCCCTGGACCAGCTAGTTGACACCCCTACAAGGAGTGCTAACATCCTGGATCTGGTGCTTACCAATCCAATATGGGGGGCAACTGCAGCACCCCCTTTGTGAGGTTTTCCCTGGTGAGATCTGACAATAAATCAGTCTCTTTTGAAGTTACTATCACACCTGCCCCCTCAACCCCAACTAAACTAAAAAACTTCTCCAAAGTAGATTTTATAATCTCTTACAAGATGGTATAAATAGCTTCACTGCACCTTCCCCCTCAGATGAAATTGGCAACTATGCCAAGTTCTACACAAATGCTTTATACAAACACCTGAACAGCTGCATTGACTTGGCTGTACCTGACAGGATCAAAACAAGTTCATCAAGTAAGAGCAAACCTGTCTGGTGGACATTTGCCATAACAGGCTTTACAATAAGAGGAAGAAATTGCTGTCTAAGAGTAAGAGGGAGTGAGCCCTAAACTGGAAATACTCCCTCCTCAGCTTAAACAAGCAAATAAGACTTCTTGTGAAGACCTCCAAAGCTAACTAAGAATCCAAATTAGCTTCCTCAACTAAGGACAACCCTAAGGCATTCTTTAGTTACATCCATAACTTAAAAGGAAAGGCCCAGATTTGTGCCAAACTGGTAGTTAATGATACCACATATACCGAGCCTGTGGACATTGCTAACCTGTTAGCTGACAGGTTCTGTGAAAACGTCACTCACCTGTCCCCGCCACACTTACCCCAAGACATCCCTACCACCTGTCCTCTTCCTTCTATCTCTGAAGAGCAGGTCATGAATCCCCCCTCTAAGGTCAAAAACACAGCATCCATGGGACCTGATAACATCCAAAGTTGCATCCTAAATGGGCTCAAACAAGAATTAGCAACTCCATTGGGTACTCTTTTCAATCATAGTCTAAACACTGGCTTCATCCTAGCTGAATGGAAAAAGGCCACTGTTATCCCCTTGCACAAAGGTGGTGCTTCCACTGACCCTGGGAACTACAGACCTATTAGCCTGACTAGCTTTATCTGCAAGGCTATAGAGAGAATCATCATAGACCTTATCAACAATGATATTGGTAACTGCCAAACACTTGACCATACTCAATTTGGATTTGCCAAAAGGAGATCATGCCTGTTAAACCTGGCGGACTTCATCAAGACAGTCACCAAGGACCTTGATGAGGGGAAATCTGTGCAAACCACTTACCTAGACTTAGTCAAGGCTTTTGACACTATCCCTACTCAGGCATAATTGACAAACTCACCCAGCTAGGTATCAACCCATATATCATTAGGTGGGTAGCTAAGTGGCTCGTTCATAGAACCCATCTAGTCAAAATAGGGGAATCCACCTCCAATAGCAGATCTGTAACCAGTGGTGCTCCACAGGGATCAGTCCTGGGACCTCTACTGTTGGGTATCTATTTCTCAGATGTGCAAGCTAAAACTAAGGGTCTATGGCTGGCAAAGTTTGCTGATGACTGCAAACTGGGAGCAGTCATAAAATCTTCAAGCAATGTCAAAATCCTACAAGAGGGTCTTACACAAACAAATGACTAGTGCCAAAGTCATGGCCTTAAACGCAAAGCAAAAAAAATGTATTACCATCCCTTTCGGTAAGAGTGGCATTCCTGCTAACTATCACATCAATAACAACACACTAAGTATGCACTCAGTGGTGAGAGACCTGGGAATACAGGTTGACAGCAGTCTTACCTTTGATTACCATGTCTCCACAGTGGTAAGAAGGACATTCTATATTGCTCATCTTATAAGTAAGGGCATTGCCTCCAGAAGAAAAAAAGTTACAACCTCCCTGTACTCTTCCCTCATCAGGCCAATAACTGAGTACAATGCTCCTTTTGGTATGTACCATTCCAAGCACCTGCAGCAATTGAAGAAACCACAAAGATTCCTCACAAGGAAAATTCAAGGTCTTCAGCATCTGTCCTATGAGGATCACCTGAAATCACTGTCACTTTATTTTGTTTCATGCAGACTACTCAGAGGCAGTCTGTGCCTTGCATATAAGGCAATCTTTGACCCTGCTTTATTGGAAATGCCGCATATCCGTAAGTCAAATGGTACATGGTTTACTCGCTCTAATGGCCTAAACCTGGTATGTGACATTAACAGAACCTGCTGGAGGGACAGATTTGTCTCCCAGAGGTTACCACGCCTTTAGAACAGACTCCCACTTCATGTCAAACAGAGCACCTCATTGGCCCTCTTCAAACTCAATATGGACGATTGAATGGGTAACCGTAAATTCACTCCAGGGGTTCCACCTATGTCCTTCTTAGACAGGGATGGTAGGTGCTGATCGTGGAAATAAGGGTAAAACTTGGCTAGGCTTGTAAGGGCCCTAGCGGCATTAGCCTAGTAATCTCCTATGATCCTATCACTCACCTAGCTACTGACCTATACTCAAAAGACAAAGATATACAAAAGTAAAACAAATCACTGACTACTACCACTCTGCACTAATGCTAGCTTTTTATGGCTATATTATCGAGTCTATTAGCCACTTCATTAAATCAGTTGCCACTCCTGACACTCACTTAGCTACATGACTTTTCCTAAGTGTCATCTGCATCCAACAGTAGAAATACTATAATCATCTTTGTGGCATAGAGAGGTAAAGCCCTAACAATGACGCAGAAAACCTGACTTTGCCTAGTAGCCTGGAGAATGGATAGCATAGGAATGGAGAAGGTTGCATCTGCTTACCTCCTTTGGTGAGAAAGGGTGCAGGGGCATGTTATACATGCCTGGTGACATACCCTTGGTGGAGACTTGAAATTGGTGACAGCAGTTATCAGCTAGTTATGGACAAGGCCGGATATTAGGTGCTGCATGATCATGGAAGTGGGTCTGCACTACGTACATCCACATACTCAGAGGAGTTAGGCCATGCACATAAGGCATCTTACTGAACTAAATTATGATGACCCCTTGCCTGGCCCCATTCTGCTTCTAGTATATTGCAGTACACTCAACTCTCCTTGTTAATAAGGAGAAATTAATCATAGGCACTAAATAGCCTATAATTGCAAAGTAGCTTGCTAAGGTAAGGAAAAACAGCTCCTGTACTTTACAAAAAAAGTACCAAACCAGGCATGTCGAAGGGTCAGCTTCCAGTGATTTCTCCTGTCCACCTGGTGAATCTGGGCATACTGGGGCAATGCAGCAATTGTCTCATGTACACAGACAATCCTCTCCTCTTACCACCCAACACTACAACCTGTGAGAGATGCGCTTACATAGCCAAACTGGAAGCAAAGCTCTTTCCACCCAAGATTGTGCTAGACAGTCAAGAGGAGAAGGTTAACACCCGCACTACACCTCAAGCAACACATAACCCTTCTAAACCAACACCACCAACATCCACACATAGCAACACCTAAATCCACATACGTGGAGGCCCTTAACTGTAACCTGCCCAAGCAACAAGGACCACCGAAGCTGAAATGCAAACAAACACCACTCACAACCAAAGTGTCACATAGCTCACAACATCAGTGTGCCACCCAGCAACAGCCCCTAAGGCAAGACAATGTACCTAATGACTCTATAGTCAGGCACACTGATGTCCCACTCACCAGGCTGAACAAGGAGAAAATTACAGTCAGCTGCCTGTCGAGTGCCAGGATCCGCCATATAACACATGCACTCAAGTCACTCCACAACAAGTACAAATATGACTCTGTCATTGTAATTGTTGGAGTGAATGACTTGAGACGTGCCTCCCTGGACTACATGAAAAGAGACATGAAAGAGCTCTCGGATCATGTGGCCCAGGCAGGTATGACCCTAGCCCTGAGTCGCATCCTGCCTTCGCCCAGAATGATACCGCAATATAAGGACAAAATGATTGACTTCAACAATTGGCTAAGCTTCTGGTGTCATTCAAAGGGGATCCAGTATCTGTCTGCCTGGGATGACATGATTGACAGACCACAATGCTTTGCCAGAGATGGTCTGCACCTGTCGCCCCTGGGATTCAGGTTACCGGCTAAGGCTCTTGCTACCCCTATAGTGCCTTTTTTAGGCAAAGTTCAAAGAAAAAAACACCACTGTAACAGGTACAAGCATGCAAAATCTGAAGGTAATGCTACTCAATGCTAGAAGTCTAAACCTCAAAATGCACTCTCTTGAGGCACTCTTAAAAATGGAGAACATTGATATCCGTGCAGTAACTGAGACCTGGTTCAAGGCTCCAGAGGGCAACCCTGCAATACCAGGCTACAACTCTTACCACAGTTTTCAGCCTCCAAACCAGGATCGAAACACTAAAGGTGGAGGAGTGTCCATATTCACCAAGGATATTCACACTACCAGGCTAGTTGCCCAACACAATGGGTCTGAAATTCTCCAGGTGCAACTAACACTAGGTAAGACTTTAATCCAAATTGTAGCTTGCTACAGATCTCCCACCATGCCCCAAGATTCTCACTACACATTTCTAAACATACTGGAAAATATTAAGATACAGCCAAACACCCTAATACTGGGTGACTTCAACTACCCTACCATTAACTGGGAAAACTACTTGTGTACCAACACCTTTGCCCAACGGTTCTTGGAATTCATAAATTCCAATGCCATAGATCAACTAATCCATTGTCCCACCAGGGGCTCCAATATCCTAGACCTGGTCATTACCAACATGGAAAATCGATGCTCTACACCTATGGTCACCCCCTCATTGGTCAGGTCAGACTATAAGCTAATCCCTGTTAACATCCACATCACACCCCCACCCCCCCCCCCAGTAAGGAAACCTCCATAAAAAACTTCTCTAAAGCTAACTTCATGCTACTCAAGTCAGAAGTGACAAACTTCATGACACCCATGCAGACGGGAACTGAAAGTTCAACTGCTGAGTCCTGCACTAAGGCACTGTATGAGCACATCCACTCATGCATGAATCGTGCCATCCCAAATAGAACCAAGATGCTCTCCTCCAAAAAAAATGAAGCCAATCTGGTGGTCCACTGCCATAAACAAACTTTACAACAAAAGGAAGAAACTGTTGCAGAAAAGAGGAAAATCCCAGGATGCAAAAAACTCCTTTACCAGCCTCAGTAAGAAGTTGAGATCCCTCATAAAATCCTCCAAATCTAGTTACGAAAATAAAATTGCCAAATATTCCAAAGACAACCACAAGGCATTCTATAACTATGTCAAGAATCTAAATGGCAATGCTCAGATCTCTGAGCTACAACAGAATGGCATTAAATATACTGATCCCAAGAATATTGCCAATATCCTGGCAGATTGATTCAGTCCCAACTACACCTCCCCTCTCACCCCCTAAATGGCCCATTTCAATACCGGAAGATTGCCAGATTCCGGTAATAACGGCCATACAGGTAAAAAAACCCACTCTCCAACGCTAAGAATACAGCATCCATGGGACCAGATGACATCCTGGGCTGTGTACTACATGAACTACAAAATGAACTGGCACCTCACCTAAGTGTCATGTTTAATCATAGCCTCACCTCAGACTTCATGCCCACTGAGTGGCGCACAGCTACAATTATCCCACTCCACAAGGGGGGATCCACCTTGGATCCCGGGAACTTCTGCCCCATCAGTCTGATTAGCCTGATCTGCAAAGTCATGGAAAGTATTATCATGGAACTTCTAAACAAAGACATTGGCAACCTTCAAACACTGGACTCCCCCCAGTTTGGGTTCGTGAAGGGCCGATCTTGTCTCTTGAACCTGATTGACTTTTTTGAATCAGTCTCCAGAGCTGTGGACGAGGGTAAGGTGGTCCACACAGCCTATCTGGACCTCGCCAAGGCCTTTGATACCATCCCCCACTCTGGAATCATAGATAAACTTAGTAAGGTGGACATTAATCCCTACGTCACTCGATGGGTTGCCAACTGGCTTACTGACAGAAGCCACACTGTAAAAGTAGCTGACTCCAAATCCAGCTCCAGACAAGTGACAAGTGGAGTACCTCAGGGTTAAGTCCTGGGACCCCTCTTGTTTGGCATCTACTTCTCTGAAGTACAGGCCAATACTAAGGGACTCTGGCTAACAAAGTTTGCAGATGACTGCAAACTGGGAGCCATTATTGAATCTCCAAATTATATGGATACTCTACAAAAGGGCCTTACAGAAACAGATGCTTGGTGCCAGAGCCATGGGCTCAAGCTCAATGCCAAGAAATTTATAGTTATCCCCTTTGGGAAAAAACATGTACCCATGAATTACCACATAGGTGGCAGTACACTAAACACTGAAAGTGTGATAAGAGACTTAGGGACACAGGTGAACAGTGGTCTCACCTTTGATAACCACATCGCCACAACAGTCAGGAAATCTTTCTATGTGGCACACCTCATCACTAAGTGCTTTTCATCCAGAAAAAAGGAGGTCATTGTCCCACTGTACTCATCCCTCATTAGACCCATTATAGAATACAATGCCCCTTTTGGTATGTACCTCTCAAGACACCTGCAACAACTGGAAAGGCTGCAGAAATACCTCACTAAAAGAATTACAGGCCTAAAGCAGATGCCCTATGCTGACCACCTTAAAAAACTCCAGCTATACTCTGTTGCATATCGTCTACTCCGAGGCGATTTCTGCTTAACATACAAGGCAATGTCAAACCCAGAGCTGTTGGACATGCTACACTTAAAGAAATCCCAATCCCTCAGAGCCACACGCTCCAGGGATCTAAACCTTGTCATCAAAATAAACAAAACATGCTGGAGGAATAGGCTCCTGACCCAGAGACTCCCCAGACTCTGGAATAGACTGCCTATACATGTCAAGCAGAGCACCTCTTTAGCCCTTCTCAAAAGGAACCTTGACAATTATATGGGAGAAAGGAAATTCACCCCGGGGATCATGTCAGTCGCCCTGCTAGACAGGGGTCCAGGGAAGTAAATAGTGTGGGAAGAAATAGCCAGAGAATTGTTATGGCTAGGCTTGTATAGGCCCTAAGGCTGATAGCCTAGTACCAACCTATGAACCTATGAATCTATACATATCTCTTCTTATGGGTATTCCTGCAGAGAAACACCCTCCTGGTGAAGGATCATAGCATGGTGTCACCATGTTTGAGAAAGGACAGAGGACAGAAATTGTGGGCAGCTGGCTAGAAGGAACCTGAAGTTAGTAAAGGCTGAGAGGTTAAAACATGGAAAAAAAAGACCATGGCCACCCCATTCACTCCAGTATAATGCAGCACCAACAGGTACATGTAATATTTTAAAAAATAATCTAGGGAAGATTAGACTGAAATCTTTGGTAAAAATTATTTATTAGGTTATTTTGTGTTGCTAACAGAAAATAGCAAAATACCCCAACATTAAAGAAAATAATAAATTATATTTTGACAAACTGGATTTAAATCCTCAGTAAACTATATGACAGCTTCACTTTTGCTGCTAATAAAACAATAGAAAAATCCCATTTATATAAAGAAATCATAATGTATTGACTTGAAGTTTTCTATGCAGTTATTTATTAGGTTCATTTATTCTGATAGCAAAAAATTGCAAAATCTAGAAATGAAAAAGAAAGGAATAGATATCATGTCATGATAGTCTAGCTGCAACATTCATAGAGCTTTATATCAAATATAGCTCTAACATCAAGGACTTTCCTTGACAGGTCCTTAGTTTGGTTTATTTCTTCCCACCATTCACCACTTATCAACATTTTGAATGATTTCATACTTCAGGATATCTATACACCTGTGCTGCTACACACCACGATCCAATACACTGACCACACATGCCAATTCATCTCTAGTCTTTTTTTCTGTTTTCATATTTTAAATTATGAGCTTTCCTATATTTATTGTATTTTTTATTTTATTTTACATTTGTTAACCTTATGGGTGGGCTTGTCCCAGGACCCTTTGCAGTGATGACATGGACCAACATGGCAACAATACAGGCAATGTGATATTTAAGCAACAATTAAGACTCAAGGGGAATATCATATTACACAGTGACATGAGTAATTCAGTTGCTCTAAATCTAGAGAAGTATGGCTACCTGGGAATTGGAGCAGGAAAGTCATTGTTATGTGTTGCTCAGTCATTGCTGAGGTAAAGAAATTTCACAGCTGCATTCATCAAAAAACAACTTAAGCTTTGTCAAGAGAGAGAGAAAAAAATTGATGGGCAGCTATGTACACCTAAGATGTCACCCCACTCAGATCGACCTCATATATATATATATATATATATATATATATATATATATATATATATATATATATATATATATATAAAACATTCTTTTTTTTTGTTGTTCGATCATTTTGCTTTGTCTGTGTTTGCTCTTATGAGTATTCACAGTTTGCTGATACATTCATTCACAGACACACACACACACACACACACACACACACACACACACACACACTCACCTGGAATAAGTATAGCTGAGATTAGAAACTGTAATCTATATTTTGGTTAGCCAACATCTCTAAAACATTTGTTTTCATTCGTGAAGTATACCTTAATTTTTTTCTTGAAGCTAGTTGCATCATTATTACAAATTCTACTATTTTCTGGTATATTATTCTGAGTAGCAGAGGTGAGTTTAGTGCTTCTTAGCTTAAAAGATGGCTGTTAAGTTGCAGTGGGTCAGAGTTTCATATGCTGTAGGGCTTCTCACTCTCTTCAGTAAAGTCCTGTGTTTGCATGTCTAAACAGCTGTGCAACAGATGACCACGTGGCCATTCAAACTGCCAGCCAAGACCTATACTAATAGTGATTTTATTGTCTCTGGGAGGATCATAATGTCAATAACTGATGCAAGTGCTACCGATTTTATCATACCACTTGATGATAGAGTAAACTTGAGTCACACTTTATATCTAAAAAGATGGTGATTCTTAAGAGTTCACTACACAGACACTGGCAGGACTGTCCTTCATGCAGTCCCAGAAGAAAAAATGGGACCATCTCCCTAAGAGCAAGCAAAGGTAAAGCACAGGTAAGGCAGGCTGAGGCTTGTCTGACCATCCTAGAAGTAAGTCTGGTACACAACAGGTGCTGAGTTCATCCTTGGTTACTGAGAGTTTAAACCCATGCCCATCCTTTATGTTGGTAGAACATGAAGAGCCAGAGGAAGTGCTGTGTCAGAACATGCATCAGTGGAGATATGTCAGTGTCTCCAAGCATGGGATATTCTGAAATTTTGCATAATATTGACTGGTGGGGAACACAAACCTTTGAACCCATCAAGGAGGGTTCTTTCATGGCTTCATAAAGATTCATTGATTGCCCTCTCACTGCAGCTTATTGAATCAAAATGAACCATCAGAACAATGAAGTGTTGATAACATGCTTCAGTGCACATCAGTGTGTCAGAGCAAATAGAAATATAAAGTGTTTTTGCCAGTGTGCTTTGTCCTCCTGTTCCCCTAATATGAGCATTTACTCCCGTACCACTAGCACTCAACCTTCCATCTTCAAAATGTGGAACACTAATGGGCAAAATGTGGAACACTACCTCTCATAATATGGAACAAATGGCAAAATGTGGAATACTTACTAACAACTTTGATTGGGAAGCTCAGGATGTGTACAAAAACTGCTGATTTATATTTATAAACAAGTTTTTTTGGATAAATATATATGATTTAATATTCTTTCCCAATGGGTGCTTGTTAAAAATTACAGGAAATGTGTGTAAAAAATACTTCATTGTGGAAAAGCATGGAACACAGAATCTCTAAGACTTAAAATGAGGAATGTTTCTCTTTCAATTGAGGGGTGTGCCTGTACTTTAGTGTCTAACTACACAGAAAATATAGTTTTAAAACAATTAACATTTTCTTTTTACTTCAAGTCATTTGATCTTGGAGTTAATAAACAGAATCAGACAGAATGCTTGATGAGAATGTACATGATGAGATCGGTCCTCGGCAGGACACCTATTCACTGCCCAAGTAGTGTTCTGTTGGATGAATTAAATAGTGCCAAGCCAATATAGAGATTCTTTTCAGTGTCCACAGTCTCCTGGACTTTTCAGGTGCAGGGACTGCCCCAGACTAGTGAGGACAGAATCCTGTTCCTGTCCTCTTTTTTGTATAGAGGACATGAGGCTTTGGAGAGGCACACCTCAGCTCCTATCATAAGATTGTATCCTGGGATGTTAGCATTGCCTTCCACCTAACAGAATGTTTAGTCTAGTCATGGAGAGTGGCCCCTTGAGCTATATGGGCCCAACTTAGTGGTATTCAAAGCCAACAGCTCTTCTACTCTGGATCCTCCCTTATGCTCTGATGGACAGGTTAGTTTTGTTGGAGGAAGATTTGCATTGCCTGCAATCCAGATGTAAGAAAAGTTATACTTGCTTGACTGTTTTTGGCAGCTAGAGTTACAGGTATGAGACTTCATCCTTAGATACTTCAGTTTGGTGAAAGTGTCCAGCCAGTGTAGGCCTCTCCCCTCACGTTTCCTTTGGTGTATGTATATCCATCCATGGACTTTTATTTTCCTGGCTCCTCTATGTGCATATGTTACGCACTCTGAGCACTGACAAAGCATTAAATTCATAACTGGAGGGTATGGGGCTCCTTCCTCTGCTGGCACCTTTGGGGGTCCCAACATGGAGGCCTTTCTGAGTTAAATGGATGATGTCTCAGTGTCCCATGCCTCCTTCTGCTTCTCTTGGGGAGATGCCTATTTTTTGAGACCTTGTGAAGTTTCTGGGATGTCTCAGCTATTGTTATGAATAGTTTCTAGAATTTTTCAACTGGCTGCCAGACCATCTTTCTTTTGGAGCCAGTATCTGTGAAGGTTATGTTGTAAGTTTGAACAGCCTGTTGAGGCAGGTCTCTTAGGAAAACTCATGCTTAATATCCATCCCCTTTGACTGCAGTGCTGAGTTGTCTAACCATCCCAAGCCTAACTTCCATATGGTCTCAGCAGGCCAGCTACAAGCCCCAAAGTCACACTTTCATCTCAGCTGGAGGAACAAGGTTGCTAGAGACAGGAGACATGTTTGGCAAAAATGTGTATCCCTCTGCTACATTGCAGCTTAGAAATGTAAACTGCGCATCTTATAAATCTATTTTCTGTTTTTGGATTCTATGAAAACTGCACTTATGGATGACCCTGTATCTTGAGTCAAGGAGGACATTATTGTCATGAATGCTATACTTGAGCTACCCCATAGTAGATGCTGTTTGGTGTCTGTGGTAGATTCCATGTCTTGAGCAAAAGGCATGGTCACATGCCTAATAGAGCTTGATTGAGAACATCACCAGGGAATGAACCTGATTCATTTCCTGATAGATGACCCTTCACCAGGAGTGGGCTTTTGCAGCAAAGGTTATGGCCTTTGCTTCAATCCTTCCTACCTGAAGGAACAGCCCTTCAGTGTCAGAAGATCCCCTTCTACACCAAAATAATTCTTACTCTTTCTAGAAAAGGAAAATACCCTAAACATATGGATTATAGACTTACTTGGAATGGATAATGGGTATTCTCCCTTGTTGAGCAACCTCTGTCTCCTTTAGTCTGCATGCCTGAGGACCTTTTTTACAGGGTCCTGTTGGAATTCAGGCTGTGCGATCTATGGGGAGATAGGAGCTACTGGGAAGCCTTCTGTAGGATCTTGTACCTCCGCAGTCAATATCTTAATGTATTCTTCTCATGATTCCTTGCTGTGGACAAAAGTTGGGACAAATTATGGTACCTGTATGTCCTGTGAGTATTGTGATCTTTGTGGGTTCCTCAGAAGTGTCTGGAACCAACATAGTCAGAATGGTCATTCATTTTCTGACATATTTGGAGTGGATAGTCTCACTTGCTTTTTTCCTCCACTGGAAGGTCTTTCCTCTAGCTCTGGCTGTGATTTAGTCTGTTCACAGTTAGGAGTAGCTGCTTCTATTGCCTTCTTGGTTTGCCATGGACAGTTTTATTCAATGTGAGCCTTTGGCCTCATAACACTCCTTTCTTTGACAAGTGGTCAGGTCTTATGGATAGGTGCTCTCCAGGCTTAGTCTTTTAGCAGGTACTGTGGTGATCCTCTAGCTCCTGTCTTCATGGCAATTTTACACGGGATTCAAGCCAACTAGATAATCTAGCACAGAGGGTCTTCAGAGTAAGATATAACTGATATATTCTTACTGTATCTGTGAATGCATGAAGGGGATGGTTACCTTACAAGTGGCTGACATCTAACTGCTCAACCAATATTTCTCTGATACCATTTCCTTGATATTACCTTTTCCTAACTGTTTCCTGTTATGACAATTAGACTGTGAGATCAACTTTCACTCTTGCATGAAGTTTGTTTCTCTTTCTACATAGCTGTTTTTTAAACACTTTTATTGAATTATCACTTGTGACATAGACAAATATATATTTATATAAAACTAATCAAACTGTATTAACAAGTTCACATTTACAAACATTATACTTCACGTACATATATCTATATATCAAATAACTTAAGCAACATTATACATAAATTATTTAATTCCTGTTCTTTTTTTTTAAACAAGAAACATCATTATTAAACCATCACTTACGACATAGGCAATCATACATTATATAAATGAAAACAAACCACACTGACACAATCCTAGTTGCAAGCATTTTACATCACAAACCATACTAACACACTCTCATTTGCAGCCATTATACACCACTTATAATCTATTCAATCATTTTCAGTCACACATTACATACTCATTTAAGTCCTGCCTTCTTTTAAACCTCATTCCTCCCCTGTATGTATTGTTCGCACGGGTCTGTATCATATTGTCATATGTTCAAAATATTGAATGGCTACAATGTCGAAAATGCCATTCAGCGAAAAGTTTTTTGTGAGATCGACGTACAGTGGGGATCAGAAAATTTGCCCTTTCCTCACTGTAGTGCGATCTTGGAGTTGGTATATATAATTAGTGGGGGTGTGGGGGGCACAGCCCCCCACAAGAACAGTTTTGATGAATGGCATTTTCAATATTGTAGTCGTTCAATATTTTGAACATAAGATAATATGATATAGACGCGTTCGCACAATCCCCATTTTTCCTATGTAGTTTGCGCCTACCTTTTTCTAAAGATCTCAATTCCAATTTTTTTTTATCTCTGTTGCTATATTCACTACAACTAGTATAGCTGGTTAAGATTTTGATTTCCATTTTATAGTAATTGCTTTTTTGGCAGCCAACATAATTAGACACAGCAAGGCCTTACCATGTCTAGGCAATTCCAATTCTATATCATAGCTAAGAAAAATTATCTCCCTCTTCACACCAATCTGCCTACCCAGCATCTCTGACAGTGCATCCCACAGGGAATCCATAAAGACCACTAACTCACCGCAATCCCAGAAAATATGTTCCCAATTACCTCTTTCTTCTCTGTCATACCTCCAACATTTGCTATCTACCTGAGGAAAAATTCTCTGCAGTCTACTTGGGGTATAAAAATATCTATGTAAACATTTCCAAGCAAAGAAACTAAATCTTCTAGATTTTGTTGTATATTTGGGAGACATACATATATCCTCCCATTGTTATTTTGTGAATTGCTTATCCAATCTCTCTTCCCAATTCTGTCTAACCTCCTCTGATTGAATCTTACAGTTATCATGCAATATTTTATATGCTCTACTAATTATTCTTTTTTTAATGGCAGCTTCTGTTCTAGATTCTACTAAAAACTCTACCAGTGTTGGTCTTTTGTTTAGGACACTCTATTTCTTTCTTCTTTGCCTATACTCTGATATCAGTCCTTGACAGGGAAGGCAATTTCTAACCTGCAGTCCAAATAAATTATTGGTGTTTTCCCATTCTATCATCTTTCCTTCTCTAGTTATTTGCTCCCAATACTTTGGTTCTTTTGCCAGTTTTCTCCAATAAATTCCAGCTTTCTCTTGCTTATTGTCTATATCTCTAATTGCAGTCATCCATATCATCAGAATCTCCTTTCTCCATTCCCATGTTGGCCTAGTTCTTAGGATACTTTCTGCTATTTTATAGATATAATATTCTGTGTGATTATTATTATTCTTCTTAAAGGCCTGCATCCAAAATCCCAGTCTCTCCTCGTTTCTTGAGCTTCCCCCTGTTTCGTAATCATCCCTTTCTACCTTGAATTATAGTTTTCTGCTTGTGCTGTGTATAGGAGCCTTAACTGTGTAGCTCTGAAATACCCCTTCAAATTGGATAATCTTAATCTCCCCTGTTCTTTTGGAAAAATCAGCTTATCCCAATTGACTCTTACCATCTTCCCCTCCCAGATAAAGCCCCTCAGCTCTTTATTAATTGCTATCCACAACTTCTCCTCTGGTTGATAAAAATATGCCTGACCTGTGTAGAAAACTTATGGGACTAAAAACATTTTAACTGATTGTATCTTACTATCCATATCCATATAACAAAGCTTCCATTTTCTCAGTTTTTGTATCATCTTTTGTTTAGTCTCTTCCCACATATACTTAGCTGCCACACCAGAATCATTTTTAACCCATACTCCTAAATATTTCATTTTACCATGTCCCCATAAATATGGTTATTGCTGAACCAATTAATATGTGGGTACATAATTTGCCGCTATTGCCTTTGTTTTAGCTTCATTCATTTTGTATACTGGAAAGATTTGAAACTGTCTCAAAATGTTCCAGAACACTATATCTTTTTCTGGTTTTGTCAGGTATAAAATAATATCATCTTCAAATAGAACCAGCTTTTCTTGACTACCATACCAATTATATCCTTGAATGTCTGAGTCTCTTATTTTCTTTGCCAATGGTTCTAAATGCAATGCAAATAAGAAAGGGGAAAGAGGATACCCTTGCCTTGCTCCTCTGCTCAAGCAGAAATTGTCAGAGAGGATCCCAACCACTTTAATTTTCACCTCTGATCCCTCATATATCCTCCTTCTTCTTCTTTTGTCTTTTCCCGGTTAGGGATCACCACAGTGGATCACCTGTCCTCTCATGATTGGCAGTGGAGTTTTACGGTGTCGAGTTGCCAGCCTGGCACCCAACCTTCCATGGAAGGCACACACATGCATACACTCATGCCTAGGGCAAATTTAGAGTATCCAATCCACCTACAGCATGTCTTTGGGATGTGGGAGGAAACCGGAGCACCTGGATGAAACTCATGCGACCACAGGGAGGACATGCAGACTCCACACAGAAGGCACCCCAGCCGAGGATCGAACCGCAGAATCTCTTGCTGTGAGGTGGCAATGCTAACCGCTGTACCACGGCGGTCATCCCCCAATCAACCTTATAATTTTGTCAGGAAATGCAAATGCTTACACTGCCCTGCTCATAAAGTCCTCGCTTACTCTGCCAAATACTTTCTTAGCATCGTATTTTCTTACATTCTGCTTCCCTCTGGATCATCAATGTTCTGTTAATGTTGTCACATGTTTACCTCCCCCTCCACAATACTACATTGATCCATGTCTATCAATTTTGGCATTATTTCTGCCATACTTTTACCATTATTTTATTATTTTATTTATTTTTATTTTACATTTGTTGACCGGGCTAGTCTAACTGGATATATGTCCATTTTCAGTAGAGGCCCGAGGAGATAAGCTCCAAGACATACAGATAACATAAAAATTGCAAACAAATATAAGAAAAAAAAGAAATTACAGTAATATATACACTGACAAATCAGGTTAATAAGAAATCATTTGAAGAGGACAGACATCAATACAATGTAAACTGCAGTTTCAAAATAACATGTAGGTACATTCCTTAATGCAAAAAGGAGGCATACAGGCTAGTTCAATGTGCAGGTAAAGTACATAACTTAATGGCAAAGAAACAAGGAGGTATATGGGCTGATGCCATTTCCAGTACAGTACACAATGTAAGAGGCAGTGTAATGATCAGTAGTAATAATGAGTTAAACATTTTTTTTTCTTACAAATAAGTGAGAGAGGGAATGAAACAATGAGATGCAGAGCATAGAAGTCATATATTGTTAAAAAGGATGACAGAAAATTAATAAAAAGAAAAGGGAAGGCAGAGCATATTCGGGTAGAGTAGATAGTTAGGCAGGTTTAGTACAGGAGCATGAACAGTGTGTTTTGACGAAAAGTTTCAGTCTCTTTTTGAACAGTGATAAAGAGAAAAGTGAGGAAAGGTCACAGGGTAGGAGATTCCAGAATTTTCCCACAGTATTGGAGAAGAGAGAATCCCCAGCCCTGTTGTTAGATTTAGATGTTTTAACTAGAAGTTTCTGAGATGAACGTAAGGACTTCAGGTTATTATAGGTTGTGATGATGGTGGAGAGACTAGGAGTATTGGAAGGTTGGTAAAGAGTTTTATGGGCAATGATTAGTTGCTGGTACTTGATCAGATTCTGTAGTTCCAACCATTCAAGCTGCTTTAAATTAAGCAGTGGTGAGTTTTAAATGGGTTGCCAGTAGCAAATCTGGCCTTATTATTGTAGAAGCTTTTCAACTTACTGAGGTTTTCAACTTACTGATGTTGTTCTTAGATAGAGTGGTGAAAATGGTAGAGGCATAGAGGAGTGTAGAGATTAGATGAGTATGTGCAATAGTAGTTCTAGCTGTAGGTGATAGGAAGGGTTTTATTCTGTACAGAGAGCCAAGTTTTTTGCTGACAGATTTAATAGTGTTGTTAATGTGTATGTCAAAGGAAAGATTGTTGTCAATGGGGACACCAAGAAGCTTGGTAGTTAGGTCGGGTGTTATAATGGTGCCATTAGTGGAAGAAACAGAAAAATCTATGGGGGAGGACTTAAGATTTGGATTGAAAAGGAGGAGTTTAGTTTTTTGGGGGTTTAAGAGTCGGCAACGATGAGTGAACCATGGTTCCACAGTGTTAAAGACAATTTGGGTAAGGGAGTGAAGGTCAGAGGTGGTTTTAGCGGAGCATACAAGTGTGCAGTCATCAGCATATTGTATGCAAGTAGCTTGGGGAATTGCTTGATGAAGATCATTGATGAATATAGAGAAAAGGAGGGGTCCTAATATGGACCCCTGAGGTACACCGAGGTTGACTGGTAGGTGGGTAGATAGAGTGTTGTGCCAAAGTACAGCCTTTTGTCGTTTATTTAAGTAAGATTGGAACCATTTGATAGAGAGTGCATATAAGGGTAGGGATTTGAGAATATCTATCAGAACTTGATGATTTACCATATCGAATGCTTTGGACAGATCGATAAATAGTGCTGTGGAGAACAAATTGCAGTTACGGTTTTTGTTAATACAATCTGTAAAGGAAAGGAGGGCAGTGGTAGTGCTATGGGAAGGTCTGAAACCATGTTGACAGCTAGAGAGCAAGCTATTGTGGGTTAGGTGATCTAGCAATTGCCTATGTATGCATTTCTCCATGATCTTTGCCAAAGAAGAAAGAAGAGCTATGGGACGATAGTTGGAGAATTTGGTGGAGTTGCCACCTTTGTGAAAGGGGATAATATGGGAGACTTTCCAGATACTAGGGATGTGGCCTTCACTAATAGTTCTATTGATAAGAATGGAGATGTGGTAAGCAATCGATTTGGCAGATTTCTGTAGGTATTCAGCAGGTATTTGGTCTGCTGAAGGAGAGCATGGTTTCAATTTTTGGATTAGGGCAAGAATATGGGTTGTTGGGACTGGTTGGAGAAGAAATGGTGGGGGTGAAGTTTTGTTGTAGGTAGATAAAGTAAAAGTATAGATGATAACTGACTGGCTAGTGTTTGGATAGCGTCAGTAAAAAAGGAATTGAAGGCATTGGCAGTATACATGGGATTTTCATGGTCAGTATTTTGTGGGTTTGGTGTACTGGATTGACCTGGATGTATGTAGTAACTGGTTGATGCTCGCCCAGAACTTTTGTGGGTTATTATGGTTAGCCTTCTGAAATTGAAGGTAGTAGTTTCTTTTATCTGATAGTATAGCTTTCTTAGTGTTATTTCTTAGCTCTCTGAAATTTTGTTGGTCGACAGGATTTTTGGTCATTCTCCATTTAGCCCAGTATTTATTTCTGAGATGGATTTTATGTTTGGTTTCTTTAGAAAGCCAAGGGGCAGATTTAGTCTTGAATCTGACTGTACGGGTTGAGGCATGGTGATCAAGAATGGCTAAGAAGTTTGAATTAAAGTATTGAACCGCTTCTTCTAGAAGGAGGTAATTTAAGGGAGACCAATTGCATGCTTTAAGTTCCTTTTGGAAGAGATCAAGGTTGAAGTTCTTTCTGGATCTGATACTCCTGATAGTGGTGGGAATGGGAGAATAGGATTTATGCCTGATGATATAGGTGAGTGGTCACTTGGGTTCCAGATTCATATATTTGGGGATGGTTGTTTATCAGAATCCAGTCTAATGTGATTTCTTTCTTGTTGTGTTTGTTTATCCTGGTGGGGGAGGTGATGGTTTGGGAGAAACCATAAATATTAATGTGGGTGGTAGGGTGGCTGCTGCTACAGCAATTCCAATCAATGTTTATATCACCAAGGATTACAGTTTCTTGGGGCAGGTGTTGAGATAACCAGCATAGGATATTTTCCATGGTGGTATTGTTGTTACCGGGGGGGGGGGTAGATAGATACAAATAATTTAGATGGCTTTGGCATTGTTAAGTTCAAGTTTGGATATGAGAATTTCTGCATTGATATTAGGTGGTGGTTTAGTGTCATAAGTGGTTAAATGTAATCCTTATTTAAACAGAATAGCAATCCCTCCACCCTTTTTGGCTACACGGTTGAGTCTTAGAATATTATACCCTGGTGGGATGATGTCATTGTCTTTAGTTGCAGGTTTTAGCCAGGTTTCTGTTAAACAAAGAATGTCGAACGAGTAGACCTCTAAGAGGGCATGGAATTGAGCTACTTTATTGTTAATGCTTCAAATATTAAGATGAGCTACAAGGAGTGAATTAGATTGTCTAGTGATGGAAAAATTAGTGGATTGGTTGGGGTTGGGGAGAGAGATTGGGTTATTATTGGGCCTGGGTTTGGGTGAATGTCTCCATTTTTTAATAAGTGAAGTTGTTTGAGATAGTATGGACTAGGGATTTTTCTATTAGTGAGTAGGGATCTCCTGGGATTGAGGTTGTTATATCTAATGTGGTGTATTCTGTCATATTTTGTTAGTAGGTAACTGGGAGTAGTTGTTATGTTGGCATGGTTAAAGAGGATGGGTAGATACAGGAAACTGGTTTGTTTATTAGGGTGGTGAAAGTATGGAAGTAATGGAAAAAAACACCAAAGCCAAAAAGAACTGTGTAATAATAGAAGTTCATTTTTTATCCTTTTTGCATTAGTTCTTATTGTTTTTATGAATTGGGTTATTGTAATTGTTCATTTTTGGACAAACATATAACCTAGTGTTGATTTTACTTCAATGCCTCTGGAATGGTTATATTTTTATGTGGTACCAGGTCTTGTTTGTCTTGTATTGTGTAAGTCTTATTACACAGTTCTTTTTGCTTAAGATTTTATTTATGATTTACAAGTGTTTTTATCACAAGTCAGATTCAACAAATTTAAATTAATTTCTAGATATTTATAAATTAAAACATATTTGATGTTCATTGGGGAGGGTCACATGATGTATCGCAAAGTATTTAAGCGTATTGATTCTGATTTAAAGTGTTCTGAAGAAGACTGGTATTGGTACTTGGTGAAAGCGCTTAACTTGTATGTGTTTGCTGTATCGTACGTTCTTGGATTAAAAGAAACCTGTATGTGTTTGTTGTATCGGACGTTCCTGGATTAAAGGAATTTTTTACACAAGAAACTGTTTATCACTATTGGAGTTTTACTAGTTGGTTGCCGTCCTTGGCTTTGGTGTTTTTTGCAGTACTGTGCTTTCTTTTCTTTGGCTTTATGGAAGTAATGGAGTTTCATAGGAGGAGAGTATGAAGGCAAAAGTGAGAGGTGGAAGTAGTATAAGCATGAGAAGTAGTTGGAAATGAGCAGTAGAGTGTAGTTTATCCATTTAAATGGGTGAGTTAGTAATTGTGTTACTCGTAGAGATGGAAGTATAGTAGGTGTGGATGAGGGGTGGGGATGGGTGTGGGAGAAGATTAAGAGGAGAGGTTTGAGAAGGAAGGAGTGGAAGTAGATGAGCAAATAAAATCTTTACCTAGAGTACTGGGGGGAGGAAGGGGTGTGACTAGTAAGTATAAGTGTAGGACCTCGGGGGTGTGTGGAAATTGGGGCTAGGGAGGGGTGCGGAGTGAGCCGGCAGGGTGAATGGAGCTGGTAGAAACAGGTAAAGAAGCAGCTGTAGAAGAAACAATCAGCAGTACAGGCTACAGAAGGTAAGTTTGCTAAGTTAGAAGTGGGCAAGAACAGTGATGAGAGAACCTAGAAATGGTAGTAGTAGATAGTATAGTATAGGGTGTAGTTGGAGGAGCTAAAAAGCAGGTCTGGGACTACAGAAAATAAGGTAAGTAATATAGACACAGGAGGATAAGAGTGAGATGAGACTGGGAGAAGGGTGCCACCTCGTGGACAGTTCTGTAATTGCAGGTAGCTATGTGAGGGAGGCAGCGTTATAAAGACATAGGTTCATAGGTTCATAGGTTTATACTAGGCTATCTGCCCTAAGGCATTTATAAGCCTAGCCCAAATTATTGTGGCTTACGCCACCCCTTATATGAAAAAATACTGTGCCCATTAGTTTGTTGTGCCTCTGTCCAGCAGTGACCCAGAGATGATTCCCGGGGTAAACCTACGATCTCCCATCCACAGGTCTAGATTTCTCTTGAACAGAGTCAGCGAGGTGCTCTGCCTCACATGGACCGGGATTTTATTCCACAGCATAGGGAGTCTCTGAGTGATAAATCTATCCCTCCAGCACGTCCTATTTATATCCGTGCTAAGGTTTAAGTCGCTTGCTCTAGTGGTTTTGGTGGATTTGGATTTTTGAGGTGGAGCATGTCCATTAATTCCGGGTTGGACATGGCCTTGTATGTCAGGCACATGTCACCTCTGAGCAGGCGGTATGCGACTGAATAGAGCTGGAGTTTCTTCAATCTGGCAGCATATGACAGATTTTGGAGTCCCTTTATCCTTTTGGTGAGGAACTTTTGGGGTCTCTCCAATTGCTGCAGATGTCGGGTGAGATACATCCCGAATGGGGCATTGTACTCGATCATTGGTCTGATAAGTGAAGAGTACAGGGGAACAATGACCTCACTAGATCTGGATGTGAATCCCTTCATGATCAGGTGGGCAATGTAGAAGGTCTTTCTAACCACTTTAGCAATGTGAGTGTCAAAAGAAAGGCCACTGTCAACCTGGGTCCCCAGGTCCCTGATAACCTCTTCTGTGCTTAGTGGATTGCCACCTATATGGTAGCTTGGGGTTACCTTGTTTTTCCCGAAGGGTATGACTATACATTTTTGGCGTTTAACTTCAGGCCATGGCTCTGGCACCAGCTATCTGTTTCCGTGAGTCCCTTCTGAAGGATATCCGTGTCCGATGCACTTTCCACTATGGCGCCCAGTTTGCAGTCATCTGCAAACTTTGTCAGCCAAAGTCCTCCCATGTTGGCCTGTACTTCTGAGAAGTAGATGCCAAACAATAGGGGCCAAGGACCGAGCCCTGTGGGACACCACTTGTGACCGGCTTGGAGTCTGACACAGCGCCAGCAACTCTAACCCTGTGGGTTCTGTCCTTAAGCCAGTTTGCAACCCATCTTGTGACATATGGGTTTACATTTAAGCTGGTAAGTTTTTCTACAATACCGAGTGGGGTATTGTGTCAAGCCTTTGCAAGGTCAAGGTAGGCTGTATGGACTGCCTTTCCCTCATCAATGGCCTTGGTGACTATTTCAAGAAGTTGACCAAGTTCAAAAGGCATGATCTTCCCTTGACAAAGCCAAACTGGGTCGGGTCCAATGTCTGCAAGTCCCCTATATCTTTGTTTATGAGCTCCATTATGATCCTCTCCATAGCTTTGCAGACTAGACTTGTTAAGCTTATGGGCGGTAATTACCAGGGTCCGTGAGGCGCCACCTTTGTGGAGTGGGACCACAGTTGCCGTCACGCCACTCCTTGGGCACGTATCCTGTGGTAAGGCTGAGATTAAACAGCTGCCTTATGTGCGGGTTTAATTCCTCATTTAGCTCGTGTAGCACACAGCCGGGGACACCATCCGGTCCCATTGATGCTGTGTTTTTAGCTTTAGAGAGCAGCTTTCACCTGTGCATTTGAGATGTCCGGGAGGCTACACTCGGCTGGGATAGTTATCTCTCCTTTAGGGGAGAGGGGTGAAGTTTGCACTGAACCTGTCCGCCAGTATGTTGGCAATGTCTGTGGGTTCAGTGATTTTTGTATCATTTTGGACTAATTCTGAGCATATCTGTGAGTTTCCACCCAGGTTCCTAACATAGCTGAAAAAGGCCTTATGATTGTCCTTTGAATCCATGGCAATTTTTCTCTCAAAATTGGCCTTAGTTGATTTTATGAGTGCTCGTATTTTTTACTAATAATGATCAGGGTGACTTCCCTTTTATGGATTTTGTTCTATCATGTAATATCTTTCTCCTCTTATTGTAAAGTTTGTTAATGGCTGGGGTCCACCAGACTGGACGTTTGCCCTTTGTGGAAAGAGTCTTGGTTTTATTTGGGATTGCCTGATCCATGCAGTCCTGGAGGTGTTCATAGAAGGCATTTGTAAGGGCTTCCGCAGCTTGGGTTGTGGTTTCCTCTGTCTCAGGGGCCTTGAAGGATACCACACCAGTCTTGAGTAGTGTGAAGTTTGCTTTAGAGAAGTTCTTCACTATGGTCTTTTTTGTTTGGGGTGGGGCGGGATGTGGATTTCCAGTGAGATTAGTTTATGATCAGATCTCACCAATGAGGGATATACTTCCAGTGTGGAGCATTTTGTCCCCATGTTTGTGACAATGAGATCTAGTATATTTTCTCTTCTCGTGGGAACAGTGACTAGCTGTTCCATGGCATTTGAATTTATGAACTCCAGGAACCGTTGGGCTAGAAAGTTAGGGCTTGAGTAATGTTCCCAGTCTATATTCGGGTAGTTGAAGTCACCCAATATGATGGTGTTTGGAGATACATTTATACCCTCCAGTGTCTTCAGGAAGGCTGTGTGGGGTTCCTGAGTTTGAGAGGGTGGCCTGTAGCATGCTACAATTTGTAGAGCAGTTTTGCCTATTGTTAGTTGCACCTGGATGGTTTCCGAAGCTTCATGCGTTGCCACCAACCTGGAGGTGTGAGTATCCTTTATGAATATGGATACACCCCCTCCTTTTGTGGAGTGGTCCGGGTTTTGGGGCCGGAACGCATGATATGAGGTAAAACCTAATAGTGCCGGGGTGCTCTCAGGAGCCTTGAACCAGGTTTCAGTTACAGCACAGACATCGATGTTCTCCATACTGAGAAGGGCCTCGAGTGCGTGCATTTTGAGATTTGAGAGCGAGGATGGGGAATTACGCGTAGACGGTAGAGGGGGAAGTGAGTGTTAGGTACTAAAGAGAGGGGGGGTAGAGGCTGCTGGCTGTTCTGGCTCAGAACGTGCTTTGGCACCTATAGCAATGGTACAAGGGGAGGGAAATAACTGGCAATAGTTAGACAGCAAACGTACTTTTCTTGTATCCTTGAGTGGGGATGCAGGGAGTTTAAGGCTGAAAGGTGAGCCTGCTGGTATTTGGAGAGGGTCCTTAGGTTCCTATAGGCTAGTGTTGGAAGTAGAAGAAGAGCAGGGAAACTTAAGGAGGAAGAGAGACAAAGTAGGGGAGAGAAAAATAATAGTTAGCACAAGCTAGGCTAGTGTGGTCAAGTTACACAAGATATTCACTGAGACAATGTATAAAGATAGTAACAATACATTTCCATTTTCTTGGTAGCAACAATAGAAAAAAAAATATTAAACAAGACAAATGTTCTTCTAATCAGAAGCAGTAAAACTAAAGTTAGCAATAAACATTCCCTATGTGACTAGCAGTTCTCAGAGCAGCTAGCCTGGGGGTTTAATACAGCCGATATAAGGGACTGATACCCAGGTGTTCAATTTTCAGCAATGTAGCTCCTAATACTCTACAGAATTAAGGTAGCAGAAAGGCTACTTGTGGTAATTGCCATTTACCAGGAAAGAGCTAATGGCCCATTACCTGAAATACACCTGGCCTAATGGAATACAGCTGGCCTCAAGGGCAATTAACCAATAACTGCTTATATGCAATGAAGCTCCTACAATAGGGTTACCACCTATCCCACTTTGCGAGGGACAGTCCCTCTTTGGGCAGTTGTGTCCTGACAAAAAATTTTAAAAATGGCAAATGTCCTGAGATTTTAGGATAAAATTATTTCCTATATTTTAGGTAATAGTTGCATAAAACAATTATTCTGTATCTAAAATACCTAAATGTTATAAGAAACAGAATAAGCAATGAAAATGCTACAAGAATAAGCTTTTATTAGGCAAAAAAGTTAATTCCTATCCTTTGTACTGACCGTGGGTATGTCTCTGCTTGTAAAATCTGATGTTTGTACCGAAAATGTCCCACTTTGGCCATATGAAAATGTGGCAACCCTACCTGGCAACTCAACACCGTAAAACTCCACTGCCAATCATGAGCGGACAGATGATCCGCTGTGGCGACCCCTAACTGGGAAAAAGCCGAAAGAAGAAGAAGACTCAGCAACAGCATTTATGGAGACATTGCAAATATACACATACTAGGGCAATTAAACAGCAGCAGAGCAGGTAATGGTTGTTATATACATAGTACACTCTTAAGCATGGCAGCAATTAGACTGGTGAAACAACAACACTCATAAACAATACATACCACAGGCAAGAAAGACACTGGGAGAGGAGCAGCCAGCAGCCAGGGCTTTTTCCAGAATACTAAAGATGGCACCCCACTAAACCCAGGGTATTTATGGGAGTCTAGAGGATAAAGATGGAGAGGGGAGGAGAGTAGGGGGAAGAGCAGGTAAAGGTAGGAGGGGCAAGAGACAGAGACAGTCAGTATCAGAACAGACTAAGTGATATCTTGCAAGATGTGGAAAAGGTATAAGATGAAAGTGAGGTAGAAAAGGCAATGGTAAGAGACAGACAGCTGGGACCAAGGGACAGGGAGAAGGTTAGACAGTGGAGAAGTGAGAAGGGAGCTAGGTTCTTAAGCAGACGAGAAAGGAGCTAGGTTCCTAAGCAGAGGACAGGTAAAGAAGCAGCTGCAGAAGAAACAATCAGCAGTACAGGCTACAGAAGGTAAGTTTGCTAAGTCAGAAGTGGGTAAGAACAGTGATGAGAGAACCTAGAAATGGTAGTAGTAGATAGTATAGTATAGGGTGTAGTTGGAGGAGCTAAAACACAGGTCTAGGACTACAGAAAATAAGGTAAGTAATATAGACACAGGAGGATAAGAGTGAGATGAGACTTGGATGAGACTTAGAGAAGGGTGCCACCTCGTGGACAGTTCTGTAATTGCAGGTAGCTATGTGAGGGAGGCAGCGGTATAAAGACAGGGGAAGAGTGAGAGTGAGGATGGGGAATTACGTGTAGACGGTAGAGGGGGAAGTGAGTGTTAGGTACTAAAGAGAGGGGGGGTAGAGGCTGCTGGCTGTTCTGGCTCAGAACGTGCTTTGGCACCTATAGCAATGGTACAATGGTAGGGAAATAACTGGCAATAGTTAGACAGCAAACGTACTTTTCTTGTATCCTTGAGTGGGGATGCAGGGAGTTTAAGGCTGAAAGGTGAGCCCGCTGGTATTTGGAGAGGGTCCTTAGGTTCCTATAGGCTAGTGTTGGAAGTAGAAGAAGAGCAGGGAAACTTAAGGAGGAAGAGAGACAAAGTAGGGGAGAGAAAAATAATGGTTAGCACAAGCTAGGCTAGTGTGGTCAAGTTACACAAGATATTCACTGAGACAATGTATAAAGATAGTAACGATACATTTCCATTTTCTTGGTAGCAGCAATAGAAAAAAAAATATTAAACAAGACAAATGTTCTTCTAATCAGAAGCAGTAAAACTAAAGTTAGCAATAAACATTCCCTATGTGACTAGCAGTTCTCAGAGCAGCTATGCAGCTAGCCTGGGAGTTTAATGCAGCCGACATAAGGGACTGATACCCAGGTGTTCAATTTTCAGCAATGTAGCTCCTAATGCTCTACAGAATTAAGGTACCAGAAAGGCTACTTGTCGTAATTGCCAATTACCAGGAAAGAGCTAATGGCCCGTTACCTGAAATACACCTGGCCTAATGGAACACAGCTGGTCTCAAGGGCAATTAATCTATAACTGCTTATATGCAAGGAAGCTCCTACAACATCGTTGTGCTTGAGGAGCACTTTATGGAGTAAAATGTGGAGAACTGAATACAAGTAATAACCTCAACAGTTCTGGTAAGCCTGTAAAGCATTTAGAGCTCCTAGGACTCTTCAGGGCAGGAGAATTGCTAATATGTACATAGTGTCAACAAAATGGAAGGAAACTGCTGTGTTTATCCCAGAGTTAGCTAGATCCTTGAACACTAGCGCTATATTGACCCACTCTGGCCACTTTAAGTGATAAATTCTATGCCAAAGGGAGGTACCTAGTGAGCTGCTAGGCAGCAGAGTAGGTACTGACATTCATTTAGAGACTCTACATGAGAGTCATAGTTAAAAAGCCATTTTTGGGCTTAGAAAAAGCAATTCTACTGAATACCAAAAACCGTAAATGAAGAAAGTGGAGAACGGCTGTTCTTCCAGTTAAGGTTAAAAGGTATCGCCGTTCGAGAGCCGATTACAGGCATTACACAGTATAGTAGTAGTGCAGACATGCTCAGAACTGGCTTCGCTAGTGCGGCGTGCTAATAATTAGCCTGTTGCTACTTATTAAAGTTCCAAAATACCTTGACTATTGTTTTACAATCCGTGGAAAAATAGCAAATCCACAGTTAGGTATAAGAGCAAGCTCTAATGCCCTTGCTATGCCGCCACATGGATGGCGTAGTTCATAAAAGTCATATTCAACCCTGCGGATCAATAGAGAATGTTAAACCACCCATAAAAGGTACCGCTAGGATACAAGAGTAGCTACAGCCACTTCCAACTTACAAAACAGACAATGTAGTTCAGGGATTGGTTTAATCTACATCAAAAACATTAATTGGACTGAGCTAGCACACTACCCATGCTCAGAAAGGTACCGCTGGGTTTGAAATAAGTTCTGGCCATTATTGGCTTACAAAAAACAAATGAGAATAGGGGATGAGGTTAAACTATACCTCAACATCAAATAAACTAAGCAAGCACTCTACCATTGCTTCACAAATGAGGCAGGACATAAAAATTGACCACGCCGGTAGGAATACTGGCTTACTGAGAACGAGGTTAAAACTAATCTAAATCTAGACAATAAATAAGCAACACACACACTATACGATGCTCCACAAGAGAGGGAGGTACAAAGTAAGCTATAGAGGTTTGTAATTTAGTAAAAATACTCAGCAACAGCATTTATGGAGACATTGCAAATATACACATACTAGGGCAATTAAATAGCAGCAGAGCAGGTAATGGTTGTTATAAACACAGTACACTCTTAAGCATGGCAGCAATTAGACTGGTGAAACAACAACACTCATAAACAATACATACCACAGGCAAGAAAGACGCTGGGAGAGGAGCAGCCAGCAGCCAGGGCTTTTTCCAGAATACTAAAGATGGCACCCCACTAAACCCAGGGTATTTATGGGAGTCTAGAGGAAAAAGATGTAGAGGGGAGGAGAGTAGGGGGAAGAGCAGGTAAAGGTAGGAGGGGCAAGAGACAGAGACAGACAGTATCAGAACAGACTAAGTAATATCTTGCAAGATGTGGAAAAGGTATAAGATGAAAGTGAGGTAGAAAAGGCAATGGTAAGAGACAGACAGCTGGGACCAAGGGACAGGGAGAAGGTTAGACAGTGGAGAAGTGAGAAGGGAGCTAGGTTCTTAAGCAGACGAGAAAGGAGCTAGGTTCCTAAGCAGAGGACAGGTAAAGAAGCAGCTGTAGAAGAAACAATCAGCAGTACAGGCTACAGAAGGTAAGTTTGCTAAGTCAGAAGTGGGTAAGAACAGTGATGAGAGAACCTAGAAATGGTAGTAGTAGACAGTATAGTATAGGGTGTAGCTGGAGGAGCTAAAAAGCAGGTCTGGGACTACAAGAAAAACAAGTCCAAATGGGAAAGCAGAAGCAATAATTCAATTATTGCTTCTGCTTTCCCATTTGGACTTGTTTTTCTTGGATTTGGTGCATATTATATTTGTTATAGGTCTGGGACAGAAAATAAGATAAGTAATATAGACACAGGAGGATAAGCGTGAGATGAGATTGGGAGAAGGGTGCCACCTCGTGGACAGTTCTGTAATTGCAGGTTGCTGTGTGAGGGACATAGCTGTATAAAGAGAGGGGAAGAGTGAGAGCTAGGATGGGGAGTAACGCGTAGACGGTAGAGGGGGAAGTGAGTGTTAGGTACTAAAGAGAGAGGGGGGGTAGAGGCTGCTAGCTGTCCTGGCTCAGAACATGCTTTTGCACCTATAGCAATCGTACAATGGTAGAGAAATAACTGGCAGTAGTTAGACAGCAAACATACTTTTCTTGTATCCTTGAGTGGGGATGCAGGGAGTTTAAGGCTGAGAGGTGACCCCGCTGGTATTTGGAGAGGGTCCTTAGGTTCCTATAGGCTAGTGTTGGAAGCACAAGAAGAGCAGGGAAACACAGGCAAGAAAGACACTGGGAGAGGAGCAGACAGCAGCAAGGGCTTTTTATATAGACATGAACATTTTATAATCATGGCTTAGTATTGAAATGGGCCTGTATGAAGCTGGATCTGATGGATCTTTACCCTCTTTATGTATTACAGCTACCACTGCTTTCTTCCAGGATGTTGGTACTTCTCCTCCTCTTAAAATACTGTTAAACAAAACCTTCCAGATCTTTATCAGTTTTTCCCTCCTTGCTTCTACACTTCCAAAGGAATACCATCTTTTCCTGAAGACTTTCCTGTAGATTGGTTATACATCACTATTTTATCTAATTTCCTTCTATTCTAAATGTTAGTAATTAAGCCTCATCTACCTCTAACCTTGGCATATTTAATCCTTCCATAAACATTTTCATTTGTATCTTTTCTTGATTTCCATGTTTCTCTGCTTTATACAGACTTTTATAGAATTTCCGAAATATTTCCAATACCTCTACAGGCTCTCTTGTTGCCTTCCTTGTTATAGGCTCCCTAAGCTTGGCAACAGCCCTTTCTACTTTCTGTTTGTACATCGTTGTTTGACCATTGACTTGGTAAATAAGCTACCCACTGCAAACAAAGCATGATTTATTTTTTTAGTGTGATACAGGGGTTCAGGGATGTCTTTCATGAGCATTTACAATTGAAAAGTTTGCATTGAGTGGATTGGGAGTTCACTTAGTTGAACTGAAGAGAACTCAGAAATACCCTTCAGCCACCACCTTGTAAATAAACATTTTTTCTAGTGACCTCTCCTGTTGGGTTTTTCTTTAAGTTACACGATTATATACTTGTATATCACTTGTTAGTAATGGGAGTTTCAAGTCTTTATTGTCAATTTTGACTTGTAGGTAGGTTGCTACTAGTGATAATATAGCAAACTGGTGGATGTGGAGGAAGACCACACTTACATAGTCAATTAATGATGTCATGACATGAATTATCATAATAGGTGCCATGTTTATTCATGATGTGAGAACTTCTTTGAGAGAAGATGCCAAGTGCTTATTAATGGAACAGGATAACTTAACCATAGGCCATGTCAAGAAGTGTCCTCTTTGTAGATTTGTAGACCAACTGATATGATAAGCACATATCTGTTGTATAATGTAACATCAGTTTGGAAGGAACAATAATCATAATAGAAATACTGAAAAAACAGCAATTAACCATTTATTGCCATTAAGTGCTGAGGCGAATATTTTAAATCAGTCATGTAAAGGTTCTGATTATGCATACCTCTCAACATCTTGGAATGTGAAATCTGGTCAAAGCCATAAATAACAGGTGGACAAAGGCCCAAAAATAGGGACAATTTTAAAATACTGTTATTATAAGTTTAGAAAGTTGATAGGAAAACAGGTTTTGCATTACCATGGATGTTATGAAGTGTAAATCTGTATTGGTTTCCGCATATCTCATTTGGCAGATGTTTTACGCCGGATGCCCTTCCTGATGCAACCCCCCCCCCCCATTTATCCAAGCTTGGGACCGGCATGAAGAAATGCACTGGCTTGTGCATCAGATTTACATACTGGATCGGTCGAGGCCCGGGTTAACAACGACGGCCACAAGTACTGTTAGCCGACAGGGTGCTGGCAGAAATTGGGCTACTGTTGGCCGAAGGAGGAGAAGGGGAAGAAGAGGGGGGAGGCATGCCCAAAGGCAGGAAGAGAGGAGAAAGGTTAGGAGTGTGGTAGTGAGGATAAGAGCCTTGAATGTTGGCAGCATGACTGCTATCCAGAGAGATAACAAAAAAAAAAATTTTTCTATATGGTCATACCTCTATCTTGTGGACAGTCATAAAAACATAATCCTTTTGTTGAAGTCACACTTTTTCATGTTAACCATAGATGAATAACTTACTGCAGTTCATGAATACATTAAAAAAACTTTATTTTATTGTATTGGGAACTCTACTGGCAAATAGTGTTAGAAGCTTGTAGATACCCTGGTCTAAATGACATGATTTCACTCACCCCAGTGTTAAAGCTCAGATCTGCCAAATTATAGACCATTGATTATTAACACAAAAGGAATATGAAGGCTGAGCTTTACAATAAAATAAATTTTTTTAATGTATTCATGAACTGCAGTAAGTTATTCGTCTATGGTTAACACGAAAAAGTGTGAATTCAACAAAAGGATTATGTTTTTATGACTGTCCACTTTTTAGTTATTTCACTTATTATATATTTTAAATTATTAAATTAAATAGAATATTTTTAACTGGATTATTAAATCAAAAATCTAGCAATACACAAATTGTATAAATTTTATGTATTTTAGGAACTGGATATTTCAGTAGATAGAATGTGGTTTTGTAAAAGGTTTTAAGTATTTATATTAATTGTATTACATATTACTTGGTCATAGACTAATTGTCAACTATTTAAAAGTGTTGGTTTGGAGAGAACATTTATCTGAGGAAGTTGGATGAAAACGTAAAATTGAATCTGTCAGCGTTAATGTTTGTTCATGCGTTTATTTATTAAAAGCTTGTCGAGTTTTAGAACTGGTGGGACCTTTGTGCTTTTATTTTTGTTATTAGTTTACAAGAAGCACTTTCCGTTTTTTGGTTTAGGTAAAAAATATGAGGCAAAAATCTGGGCATTCTGCAAAAATCTGGTCAGTTGAAAGGTATGCGATTATGGCATAATCATTTACCACCAGTGAATTATGAGAGGTACAGTTGAGTATAAAATGGTTTTAGCTTAGCATCTACATTGAATGGGGGCTCAGAATCCTGTGATCGGTATTTATTTTATTTATTTATGCATCTATTTACTTTTAAGCTGTGTTAACAATTAAGGAGACTGGACTGATGACCCTTTTCAGCTATGGCCTATGTTAAGGACAAAATGAATAAAAGTTCACTGTACTAAATAATATTTACAGAGCAATAGAAATATAATACACAGTAACATGCAAGGTTCATGTAATATAATTCAGAACAACTGTATATTTAAACAGAGTCATAGAAGCTTAATAATACACAAGGTTCATGTAAGAGAACTGAGAACAGTCATAAATTTCAAAAGGATTGTTCAGAGTTCACAAAACAGAAATTCAGAACTTAGGTTTAAGCATATTGGTTTAATAACAAGTACTGCAATTGTAGAAAGTAGGTAAGGGAAGCTATGGAGGTAGAAGGAAATAGAAAATGGGTGGAAACTGAGGAGAGACAGGCAGTAGTGTAGAGAAAGTGGTCAGAAGATTGTTGCAGATCATGATATTGTAGGACTGAGAGTATTAATAGGATTAGATATTGGCAAAACAAACTGAACAGATTCCTTAGTAACATATCCACCATGAAAGTCTTGTGTTTTTTTTTTACCTTTATTGTGTTAACATGTGATACATGGAATACACTTATTAGGCTAAAACACTAAAATAATCTTAGAGCAAGGTACTTATGTAAGAACCCTACAATGACAACTTTATTATAGCAAGATATGTAAGAACCATCCAAAAACATGATTATATAATAGTCACACATCCAGAGAAATATATTTTCCTTTTCATGTTACACTGTTGACACTCCACATGTTATTACTGCCTCTTTCAATCCACAAGGTCTATTCATCTTGTTAGAGCTACAATGGAAACGAAACACAGTAACTGTCATCTGCTAACTCAGCACCCTTTGTGCAGTATTGTTACTGTTGTCATTGCTAAATCAGTTATGTAGGGACTTAAGCGGAATCGATAAATGTTTTTAGATCTCTCCCCAGTTCAGCATTAACAATGAATGTTTAAGTGGAGTATTAAGCAAGTGCCCTGTTTGTGTAGCTGAAGTGCTAAAAAACAAATGTCCTTGTGACACCCCACCACTGGACCAGTAATCAAGGAGCCTCAATCCTCACCACTGGCATCAGTGGGGGACGTACACTGGGAGGATGACAAGTACACACACAGTATTTCCAGATGCAGCTCTCTGCATCAAGTGCAATTTCCCTTAAGAGCACACAGAGACTACAGTCAAGCTTGGGGCTGGTTCCTCTACCTTTTTCCAGATCGTCAATAAGACTCCCCACTGGCACAGCTATAGAGTTGAGATCTCAGCCAAGTGACCAAGCCGTGACCTCCAGCACCCTCTCTGTCCAATCAGTGCTTCATGTCCCTGCCCAAGTAGCTAACACACACAATCTTTGAGGTTTGATTTACACACACACACACACACACACACACACACACACACACACACACACACACACACACACACACACACACATATACGCCTGGGAAAGGCTGGCACAGGTTTACTAGCTATGTCTCCTTCTGCCCAGACTATAAGGTAGTTATCACTTCCACCAGTCAGCTCCTTATCAGCTACTTTAAGGCCCTTAACAAAGAGTGTCCAGTCTTACTGTGTAATATTAATATTAACACAAATGGTAGTTTGACCAAGAGCAAGGCTATTAGGAGTGCCCTACACAGTGTCACTCTCAAAACGTAAATATCTCTACACAGATCAGTCACAATGAAAGGTTTAAATGTATCTAATAAAAGAACAAGATAATAGTAAATATATATTCACAGTGACACCAGAGTTCAAAACCACTGGAAATATTTAAACCAACATTGCAGGGCAGTCTCAGGTAAATAAAGAAAAGCATCTAAACTAAGCTTTACTATATTCCTGACTGAATCTAAGAGAATTACTATAATCTAAGAATTTACTAATAGAGCAAGGCAGATGTGTAGCAAATGGATCTTTTTGTTGCTAGGTCCAAGACATAATGCAGAATGCTCTGTCTCACTAAGAGACTTCTCAAATTAATATCTCAGGTATTACCGCTGGGATAACTTGCAGAGTGACATCATTTCTTGTTATCTGACTCTAGTTTCCAGGTGAAACCCCCACTACTGGAAGCTGGCAGTATTTAGCATCTACCTGTAAAAATGCATAGACCTCAGATCTTTCGCAGATGCTGGAAGTCATAAAACAATTGCATTCCTTCATGCTTTCAAAGGTAGTAATTAATTTACTTTGAAGATAATACAGAAAGCTTCTCAGCACAGACTCTATGTCTCTAGCTGCCTTGAAAATTGAAAGATACCATCTTTTATTGCATAGCCTATAAAGTAATTTAATTTCAGCTATTTTCCTAAAGTTTACTAGACTGAGGTCAACCGCCTGTATTCCAGTATCCAGTTTTAAAATATATACATTTAAACAGTTACAATAGTGCATGTACATTTCTGTTCTTTTCCAGTAGGCACACTGTGGATCCATTTTAAACACAAGCCTTTTGAAAATACCCTTTTCAACACACACATCTCTACAAGCAGTTTGATATACACAACATACAGTTCTAATACATTTGCAACACAGGCATCTTACACAAATCATTTCGATATTTACCAGTGACATATAAGTATTTACAAAATTCCAGCTTGCTGGGCTGGCAGTATCTCCTTTCATCACAGTCCTACTCATTCCAGCAGTCTTAATTTAGATACCAGCTGTCATAAAAACAGGACAGATACACATTGCATTAGTAAACACGAGATGACAGTTTGCTATATGACTGCTGATAGTAGTTCCAGCCATGTAATTTGCTTCATGCACTACAAATGATTATGATCAGTTTACCAGTCAAAACTTCAGTTTGCTATGTGTTCGAGAAATGGATTTCAAGAAATTGACCTGTTGAGTTTCACTTTCAAGGTGAAAAGAGGTGAATTTCTTGAACTTCATTTCAGAATGAATAGTAAATGGGCTATAATCTGCAGCTTAATCAGAATCCTCTATATCAGTATTACATATAACCAAATAACAATAATAATAGTAATAATAATAATAATAATAATAACAAGCCCTTACTGTTGTAGTAGGCCAGCACGCTATATCAAGATGCAGGTAGTCCCTGTGATATTACTTCCATTCCTATCTGTTAAAATAAAATGCATTTCTTAATTAATAAAATAAAATACATTACTTAATTAATAAAAGTTGAAGGATGAGGAAAGAAATGCGTTGCCTCAGTACAAGATTTGTAAAGTAACATGTTTGTACATAACGCACGTAGGTAAAACAGTAGAATTTTTGGGTCTCAGTCAGTCTGGGTGTTCAGTTTAACAGCATGTAGTCAGCTGAGCAGAGCTTCAAATTAAGAATAGGCTACCACCTATAATGGTCATTTTCTGGTAAACAAAATATCCATCTTTCTAAATAAAAGAACTGAAACAACATACTGCAAAAGTGTTTTATCTCTTTGCAGATTTATTAACAGAAAGGGTTTATATAAAGTGACAGAATGGGTGAAAACTAACTTTATTCAATAACAGATGTATTTAGAATCCTCCACTGCAATTTAACTTTAAACTAAATAATTCTGAATTATTTATAACGATCACTTTAAGTGTACTTGTATGTACAACTATTGCTGTGATATATGACTTTTGCATACAGGGAATACAGATAAAGTTGTGCTGCTTTTGGAACTCTCTGTTGTATTTTCTCTTTGTTAGCAAATATTTCCTGTAATAACCTACAGTTTAGGGTAATATATCCAGGCCTTCCTAACATTACATGACTTCCTCATGGAGCTTGAATAAATCCTATCATTCTGGCCCTTCCCCCAGCTGTATATTATCTAGGAATGGTAATCCTTCCTGTATTGAAATAAAAGTTCATTAGTAGCCAGAACAAGTATACAAACTCCAACTTCTGTCTACAGCTAGATCTACTAGAAAAGTTCAGAATATTTTAACATGTCTTGCTAATTAATGCCAGGACCAGAAAAAAAAACAGAGATGTGAAGGTAATTGTCAGGGTAACACCATACTACTTCTCTTGTGGCAGACGACCAGTTTCATTCTGAAGACGGAAAAGCCCAGCAATATTAGGGAATGGAGTCAGAGAGTAGACAATAGCTGTTATCCTCCATGCCATAAGTCTTATGTAAAACAAACCAGTAGCTACCCAGGTCCTTGTGGTACATAGTGCAGCATCTTCAACCAGTTAGATGCTGTTCTGTGGTCATTGTTGTATGCTCTAGCACAAATCTTGAAATTAGTATCACTGACAGGTGCTGAACAAAGCTTACATTAAAAAGAAGTTATGTCTTACCATAACGTTCTATCGGTGCTGTAGATCTTTGTTTATTCATTACAGATAGGACCTCAGTTCCGTCCTCGGAACCGATATGGCCATTTCTCAGCTCACGCAAACCAAAAACTCTCAGCTAAGAACCTACCCACAATGCCCCTCTCCTAGTTACTCCAGATCGAGTTTGCCCACCCTAAATAAAAGATGTAGTAATAGAAAAAATAGTAGGAGGCTCTGTCTGAGCAAATACCCTAACCAGGAGTTCCTAAAGTCCACCAGAAATCCAGGCAGGGGGAAGGAGGGCGGGACATAATGACTGAACAAAGATCTACAACACAGATGGAACGTTATGGTAAGACATAACTTCTTTATCTGATGCTGTAAATCTTTGTTTATTCAATACAGATAGGACCGCGTCCCCAGCTACTTGAGTCCTGGTTGGCCCTAAGGAAGGATATTCCTGAACACCATAGAACCAAAAGATGCTCTTCCCCTGGTGTCCAAATCCAATTTGTAATGAGATATAAAGGTATGAGGTCTTGCCCAAGTGGCTGCTGCGCATATATCATCCATAGAGGCTCTGGAATGAAAAGCTACAGACGTAGCCATAGATCTGGTAGAATGAGCCTTTATTCTGGAAGGTAAGGATAGTTTATTCTGTTGGTAGATAAAGGTAATGATGTTTCTAAGCCAAGATAATAAAGTCATGTTGGAAACAGGTTTACGCAATCTGGGTCCTGCAAAGGCCACAAACAATTAGTCTGTTTTCCTGAAAGATTTAATCCTGTCCAAATAACACCAAAGCTGCCAGTGCACATCAAGGGTGTGCAAAAGGTACTCCCCTCTATTAGAATGCCTTGGGAAGAAAACCAGAAGGTCAATAGATTGGTTGATGGAAAAAAACAGAAATGACCTTGGGCATTGCAGCTCAGATACTCTTCTCGCTGAGGTGAGTGCTGTTAGAAGTATGGTTTTCCATGACAAAAATTTCAAATCACATGAATCAAAGGGCTCAAAGGGAGAACCTGTGAGAGACTGAAGCACCAGAGCCAAGTACAAGGGTTCTAAGGGAGGCTTGATTGGAGGTTTAACATGTAATACTCCCTTCAAAAAGGTCTTGCATAGGCGATGTGACATAATTGAAGACTTATCAAGACCATTATGAAAATTGGCGATAGCCGCTAAATGTACAGTGATCATTGAAGCTGAGACTCCTGCATGTAAAAGAGTAGTCAGGTTTTGTAGGATCTTTTGAATAGGCATAGAGAAAGGGTCTAAGTTCTAGTCTTTGAACAAAATAGAGAACCTAGTGCATTTACTAGAATAAACCTTTCTAGTGGAAGGTTTGTGTGAGGCCAGAAGAATTTCACAAACAGAAGATGGGATGTCAGGCAGCCTGGCAATCACTGGAAGTGGAGGAACCAAGCTGTGAGCTTGAGACTGTGCAGGTTCGGATGAATCAGTCCCGGAGGATGAGATAACAGGTCCTGGGAATGATCCAGGATCCACAGACTGTGAATCAGATGAGGCCATAGAAACGGGAACCTGACTTGACGTGGCCAGTAGGGAGCAATGAGGATCACTTTGATTTTCAACCTCTGAGCATTCTGGAGAAATTTTGGAATGAGGGGAAATGGGGGAAGGCATACAGAAGACCCAGGGGCCAATCATGTGTTAGAGCTTCTCTCGATAGTTCCCCCTGAGGGGGGGATCAAGGCAAAATAGCTTCTGCATTTGTAGTTTAGAGGTGAAGCAAACAGGTCACAGCAAGGTTTGCCCCAATGTTGGGAGATCCGGTCTGCTATTACAGGGTTGAGGGACCACTCGTGAGGCATCAGGATGTTCCTGCTCAGATTGTCTGCAATAAGGTTGGAACTCCCAGGAATGTGCGTTGCTATAAGAAAGCGATTGGAAGCTATCGCCCAGTGCCAAATTCTCATGGCTTCCTAACACAGTGGGTAAAATCTGGTTCCACCTTGCTTGTTGATATATCAGATGACTGACATGTTGTCTGACTGAACTGCGATGGTTTCCTAGGGTAGGGATGCATGGAACACTTGCAATGCTAAGAGAACTGCCCTCAGTTCCAGGACATTTATGTGCAAGTTGGCCTTGATGGGGGTCCAGGTGCTTTGGTCAGTCTTTCCCTGGAAATGCCCCCCCCCACCCTAACAGTGAAGCGTCCGTGGTCACCGTGGCCATGGGTTGGGGAAGACAGAATGGTCAACACCAAAGATTCATTTGTGGCTTCTTCCACCATAGCATTTCTTCCTTGCCATGGTTTATAAGGTGTATCATGTGGTTGAGTGGGTGGATTAACAATGACCATTGCGCAGAAAGGACCCACTGCAGGATTCTCATGTGCAGTCTCGCCAGTGGTACTAATGTAATGGCAGCTGCCATGGAACCCAAGAGTTGCAGTACAAGATGTGCTGGTACATATGTGTGAAGAAGAAGGTCTTGGATTTGGTGTCTTATTTTCAAAAGCCTGTGAGGGGAAAGAGAAGCTTGACAGGATGTTGTGTCGAAGACCGCTCCAATAAATTCCAGTGTCTTCGTTGGGGACATCTGAGATTTGTCTTTATTGATTGTAATCCCCAAGTGGAGAGTGAGACCTTGAGTCTAAGAGAGGCTGCAGACTAGGAGATTCCTGGTCAGAGCGGTAAGAAGCCAGCCGTCTAATAGGGGAACACCTGGAATCCTTGTAGTCAAAGATGAGTGACCACAACTGCCATACATTTGGTGAACACTCTTGGGGGGGGGGGGCTGTCGAGAGACCGAATGGGAGTCCATGAATTGGTAGTGACTGGCTCCAAGCCAGAAGCGGAGAAACCTCTGGAAGCAGTGATCCACCTTTATGTGGTAGGACGCATCCTGGAGGTCTATAGAGCACATCCAATTGTCCCTCCCTAGGAAGGGAAGAATGGACTCTACTGTGACCATCCAGAATTTTTGAGGTTTGATAAATTTGTTCAATAGGCTGAGATCCAGGACTGGTCTCCATTCCCCTGTCTTTTTTGTCACTAAAAAGAACCTCAAAAAAAACCCGGATCCTATCTGGTCTGGTGGGACTGGTTGGATGACTCTTTTTCTTAGCAGCTTTTCTATTTCTAAGCTTGCTAATTCCCTCTGATTGGGTGGTACATCGTGGATTCGTTTGATGAGTCTGGGAGTTAAATTGAATGGTATTTGTTAGCCTCTGGATATTATTCCCTGCACCCAAACATTAGTAGTAATAAGATGCCAGGCTGGTAGATGCAGAGAAAAATGACCCCCCAACTGCTTCCAGAGGAAAGCAATCGGGCCGCTGCTCAGGAGCGCTGGTAGGGTCTGCCAGAGAAAGAATCTCTGGCGCCCCGGTTATGCAGACCCCCTCTACCCCAATAGGGGCATCTTCCATATGAGTTGCCTCCTCTGCCCTGGGAGGATTGTTCACCATGAGTGTCACGAAAGGATCCTTGGGATTTCTTAAACCGCATCTTTTCTCCCTTTTGGTTCCCAGTGTAGGACCTCTGGGGGTTGGAAAAGTGTATACCCGCAGCAGACAAGGTCTTTCTGTCTTTCTCACTATGTGCAAGTGTGTCTTATACCTTGAGTGCAAAAAGTGTAGATTCATTGACAGGTGCATTAATGAAGGGAGATTTAAAGGGGTCTGCAAAGTCACACAACTGCATCCAAGCATTATGTCTCATGACAACACCAGATGCGGCAGCTTGAGCTGCCCCCTCTGTGGTGTGAGATATCAAATGCATCAAGGAGATTGAGATGGATTCAAGGGTAGCTAGCTGGAGACGGCAGTGTCATGCACCTCATCAGGCAGTAGCCCCACCAAAGAGGAAGACATTTTGAAAATTAGGTCTCTTTTGGAGGCGAGTAAAGTGTGCCAGATAGTTCAGCGACCGAATGGTGAAGGCCACTGAAGCATAGGTCCACTTCCCTAGTCTGTCCATGTTCCGGGACTCCCTGTTTGGAGGCTGGACAGTGGAACTATCTTCTGCCAGCTCCCTCTTGGTGGCCCACGACCATAGAATCAACTGTCAACTGCTTGGACTAGTGGGGCTGGTCTTCAGGTGTAGATAACATTTTGTCTGGCCTCCAGGGGACAGGTTCTATGTTGTCCGGGGCCTTCCAGACATGCTGCACCATGGTCACCCAGGAAGTAGATGGCTGGGCACGGAAGGCCTGCAGGAACACCAGTTCCTCAGAAGAAGGGTTAGAGGACTTCCATTCCCCCCACTGTTTGAGGATTTCGAGAATGTTTCAGAATGAAATGTCATCTGGGGGAACATGGGGACCCTTCCCCCTCATCACAATCAGTGTCTTCTGTGATAGATTCCTCTGGGGAATCAAGGTGCTTCCTCTTGCACCGTTTCTTCCCGGGTGGCTCTCCAGTGGGATCTTTTGAGGAGGACTCTGGAGAAGGGGTTCCCTTCAAAGGGGGTTCTTGTGACTCCTGTGCCCGGGGACCTGACATAGCAGGTTGGGAGAGGTGCATGCTAGGGGAGGTTTCTGATACTGATGTCATTGGTGCTGACTGTTAGCCTTCGGAATGAAGGACCCTTTCCATCACCTGTACAGCAGGCCCACTCGAGGAGGGATGGGAGCCCGGAAGCAGAAGGGGCAACCTCGGAACTGGGGTCACACCCCGCCCCAAAGAACCCACCTCCAGTTAAGGCGTTCTTAGAGAACTGGAAGCCATCAGAACCGTGGACATAGACAGTGCCAGCAAGAAAATAGGCGCCAGACTAGGTACCAAGGTACGGATGGTCCAAGCACCGCTCCGAGAAAGCATCAGCTCCATCGGAGCTGATGCAGCAAGGGTGGTTGGTGCTGACAGGGGAAACACTGCTGTCAGAGCTGAAACAGTATGTACCGAAGCGGACATCGGTACTGAGATCAGGGTGGATGCTGGAGGAGGATAAACAGGGGAAGATGTGGTAAAACATTCCGAGCCAGGAGGGACAGAAGGACTAGCTGGAATGGGCAATCCCCTAGCTACCAGAAGCTGGCCCACAACCCGCACTAGGTCTAGTTCAGAAAAACTCCTAGTGGATCTAAAGGAGGCTGCTGAAGGCAAATCAGGTCTTTCTAGAAAGGGGCTAAACCTCTGCCCCAAAAAGGGTCATAAGTTGGGGAATATCTTGTACTTGGCAGGTATTCGAGTTTTGGAGCCAATGGAGCCAAAGAAACTGTTGGCACCATGGCCGGGGATGGTGCCAAGGCATGTACAGTTGAGCCTATGGAGCCGAAGAAACAGTTGGCACCATGGTAGGGGATGGTGCCGAGGCATGTACAGTCATTGGAGCCGATGTGGGAACCAAGGATAGCACCAAAGTCAGTGGTGCTGTGGTTGGAACCAAAATAGGAGTGAATATCAAGGTGAACACTGAGGGAGAGGACACAGAGCCTGGTGTTGAAGAGGTCTACACTGAGGGCGTCAGTGAAGTATGGAGCTGACTTGGTTCCGTAACTGATGGAGATGCAGGAACCAAGTGACTCTGTTTTTCCTTATGTTTTTTGGTCTTAGGAGGGGGTGAGACCTCTGACCTAGATAGAGCCTCCGAGAAAGGTGTCTTGAGTAAATCTTTTAAAATAAGTTTATTCTTACATTCTGCTAGTGTCCAATTACTAAAACTAGCACAGATGTCACAGTCAGCTTTAATATGATCCACGCCCAAACAGTAGACACAACAGACATGTGTATCTGAGTTAGGCATCTTGCATCCACACTTGTCACACTGTTTAAATCCCAACTTAGCTTTGTTTGACATGGTAAGGTAACAATGCTATCCTATAGAAAAAATAAGGGAGAAAATACCAGTGATGTTATTTTAAAGAATACCAGTAGTAAAAAGGGAAGGCTTGTCAAAGACAGGAGACAGGGACAGTACCAAAAATGGTAAAAAAATTAAATTACCAAGGAAAATGGTAGGAAATAGACTTAGGTTATAAGCGACAGCGAGAAAAGGCTAACTTGACCAAAAATTTAGAAATTTTGAAGAAAAACTGTCATGAAATTAACAATTGTCTACTTAGCTTTGAGAGAGATGGCTAACACATCTGACTAGGAACATGGCAAATGAGATCTGGAGTAACTAGGAGAGGGGCATTGTGGGTAGGTTCTTAGCTGAGAGTTTTGGGCTTGCGTGAGCTGGAAAACGGCCGTATCGGTTCTGAGGATGGAACCAAGGTCCTATCTGTAATGAATAAACAAAGATTTACAACATCAGATGTACTTTTCTTACATCAGAAGGATACTTAACAAAGTTGTGTCTTTCCTGAATTTGGAGCATGAGCACAGCGCTCCCTTCATTACAGTACAACAATCTACTGCAGGATGTGTAAGGCAACAGTTATCAACAGTAGAGTCAAGTGATATATAACCTATGAAAACTGATGAATCATAAACCATAAAATCCTAGTATAGAGCCCTGTGGGACTCCAGTGGTAACTGGGAAAGAGGATGAGGGATCTTTTTGCCCTTATACTACTTGTTGCCTTCTAGATGGACAACTAAAGACCCATGTAAGGGAGGTTTGAGAGAGATCAATAGAAGAGAGTTCAGTGAGTCAATGCTGGTGTGATACAGTGACAAAAGCTTTGGATAATTCTAGGAACACGAATGACATTCTTTCACCATTGTTCCTATGCTGATTTAATAATATTGGCGAAGTGAAGGAAGGTGGTGATTGCACTGTGATGGGGTATGAAATCATGCTATGTTTCAGAGTGATGATAATTTGAATTTGGGTGATGTATGAGCTGAACATGGATATATTTTTCAAGTATTTTTGATAGGGGGGATGATTGCAATGGACCTGTAATTATTGAACTCTGGGGATTTGCTGCCTTTGTGTAAATGTATAATAAAGTATTTTTTTCCAAATGGATGGGGCATATTTTTCCAATATGGATATATTATCAATTCAAAGACTGGAAAATCAATTGTATCTGCATTTTGTAGTAGTCAGAGGGAAGTTGGTCAGCAGCTTGGGTAGTTAGTTATAGCTTGATTAGGAGCTTTGTAATGGTGAAGGTAGGTACTGGGTTGAAGTCATATAGTTGAGGATGCAGGTACTGAGAGGATAATGGAAGTATTAATGTTTGTGTGGGATATTACTGTCAGTATGAGATAGGTATTAAACTATGTGGGAATTGAATTATACTATTATTGGCCGTAGGGGTGGGGGTGATAGCTTGGCCTGGCTGTAGAAGTTTATTTATGGATGACCAGAAAAGCTTTGGGTTGTTAGCTGGTTATTTTTGAGGTGGTTATGATAGATTTGTATAGCATTTTGTCCTATTCCTTCAGTGCCACAATAGTTGAAATATATTTTAAGTTCTATTTTTGTGCCACTCTTTCCAGACTTTGTCATGTTGCAGTATCAATACCTTTTTTTCCTTCATTAATCATAGTGCATGGTTGGATTTCACCCATCTGGTACATAATGGGGGAAAGTATATTAAGAATTTATAGGAATATTTTGTTGAAGTGTGTGACAGCAGTGTCTTTGTTTAAATTTGTTGAGCTATGAACCTGGTTGTAAGATAAATGTTTTTCTTAGATATTGTAACTTCTGGTTACATGTGTAAGTAGATGGTCAGTTAGGCTGTCTAGTAGGCTACCTGCTGTCCTTATTTTGTTGGGTCTGTTAGTAAGAATCCTACCTAAAACTGATTGCCTGCCAGTGCTTTTGTGGACTTTAGTAACTGATTTAAAGCTGCATAGGTTAATGGAATCAGTTGGGGTATGCTATTGATAAGCTACCAGTCTATATTTAGGTCATCGAGTATTATTGTTTAATTTTGTATATGGTGTGATATCCAGTGCAGAATATTTTCCAGAGTGGTAATGTTATTACCAGATGGGTCAATATAGGGCTGATAAACAACATTTTTATATGGTGTCCATGCTACTGACTGTAATTGCTGCTATTTCATTTAGATATCATTTATCCCTCAGTTATAATACGTTGACTAAACAGATCATCACATTATTTTACTTTTTGTATAAACTTTAATTCATTCCCTAAAGGGTAAGAGACAATTGCAGAAACCATCATTAATGCAGTCATCAGGGTTTTTTCTAGTTATGGCCCTAACCCTGTTTTCCTGGACAGCTGATAAGAAGGCTTGTTACACCTTCCCCTCTGGTAGTGCACTTTCCTGCCCAGGCCACTTGAAGGCTGCTCCTACTGATGCATGGTGTGCACCTGTCTCTCTAGTAGGTGTCATCATTACACTGGGTCATACTGCCTGCACCCACTCCCCCAAGGATGGGAGAGTAGGAGGGTTGGTATCCCCGACTCAGTCCTATCCTCCCTGCCTGGCCCCCTGAATGCCTAGGCTGCTAATCAACCTTGGGTCATCTGGGTCATAGTTAGAGCTTCATCTCTCTATGCCATGGAGCTGGGTTCATCATATTATTTTTGCTAGGTATTAAGCAGATATATTATAAAGCAGATATAGTTCAATTAATCATTTAATATTGCTTCCACGGTCATGGCCATTTTAGCAATATAGATTTTTCTCTCTCCTCTTTTCAGGATTTAATAGTAGCTGCTATTAGATTTAATTGAGGGTGGGCTGCAGAAGATATAAATTATCTGGTGGGAACATAACTTTGATGCATCCCTCATGATCACTGCACTGGTTATAACATTTCCTTTGTCAGTAGTGGTTAGTTTCATTTTCGCTATTATAAGTCAAACTCAAACATATTATTTCCTGGATTTGTTGTACTCTTTCCCGATCCAGCTTCCTTGACACCACTTAGTTGTGCTTCTCTCTGTTTTAAAATGTGAATATAGTGCACTGTCCCCCCAACAGGTACTAACTTGCTTTACATACTGTAGATCTTCTGTCAGTACCACTTCACTTTTTTAAATTGCTGTGCATCCAAAAATTACTGCTTCTCCATGGCTTTTTCAGTGTATATTAATAGACAGATACATGTTACTGTTTTAATTAATAGATTTTACTTATATTTGTTTTAAACAGAGCAAATTTCTTGTTGGAACTCTTTGGGAGTCTCAATTAACTGCACATGTACAGCCTGGCTGACTTGCACTCCTCACCTGTTGGCTGGTCTCTGATTTATATTATTGTATTTTTCTATTGCAGCCTAACGATAATTGTTTTTAACACCTTTTTTGAATTATCACTTAAGATATATGCAGACATACATTTATATAAAAGAAAACAAACCATGAGAACATGTTCACATCTACAAACAATATGCATCACATATATTCTTTTATAAAATTATCATTAATCCAACATTACATAAATTGATCAATTCCTGCCTCCTCTTAAACTTCACTCCTCCTCCAAAACATTAGTCTGAATATATTGTTTGCACAATTTCCATTTCCAATTCAATTTTCTTTATTACAATATTCACTACTTCAAATAAAGTTGTTTTATACTTTGATTTCCATTTTCTAGTAATTGCTTTTTTGGCAGTCACCAGAATTAAACTTAACAAAGTCTTACTATGTTTGGAAAATTCAGATCCTGTATCCCAGCTCAAAAAAATGTCCTTATTTATATCCATTTGCTCACCCAATATTTCTGTCAGCATACTGTTGGAAATTTTTAAAGTCTGCAAACTCATTACACTTCCAGAACATATGTTCCCAGTTACCTATTTCTTCCCCATCATGCCTCCAACATTTGCCATCTAACTTAGAGTCTGGTTGGGGTATAAAAATATTTATGCAATACTTCCAAGAAAAATTCCTAAATCTTCTAGACTTTGTTGCATAATTGGGAGCCATACATACGCCCTCCCATTGTGTTCTTATGAATTGCTTATCCATTTTCTTTCTGTAATCTTTTCTAACCTCCTCTGATTGACTCCTATATTTACCATGTATGTTTTACATGCCATACTAATTACATTCAGCTAAAAACTCTACCAGTGCAGGTCTTTCACTTAGGATTTCCCTATCCCTTTCTTTTTGCCTACACTCTAATATTAATCCCTGATAGGGAAGGCAGTCTCTAGCTAGCCTGCAGTCCAAATGCCTTCTTGGCTTCTTCCCACTTTATTACCTTTTTCGTCTAGGTATCTGCTCCCAGTACTTTAGTTCCTTTGCCACTTTTCTCCAGTAAATTCCAGCCCCCTTTTGCCCATTATCTGTACCCCTAACTGCAGTCATGTCTATCGGCAGAATCATCTTTCTCCATTCTCATGTTGTCTTTGTTTTCAGAATGAAAAACAGTACCAAAAAAGAAATAACAAATTACAAATTTATTTAGCGGTTTCATCCAACAATGAATGGACTTCTTCAGAACAAAACACACAAAATACTTAAATGCATCCAGTTAATTCAAACCAGCAAATGATGAGTTGATGACATCACTAATAAATAATACATACTTAAACTAATGCAGTGATAAACCTACAATAAAAAAATTAAAAATATATGTATGTAATAACTCTATGAAACTCTATAATTTTACATAAACTTTTAATATTAATAGCTGCATTTAAACCAAAAGATTTATCAGCTTGTAGCCTTAATTGCCAAAGGGCTTCTTTCTGTTCCACTTTGTTCTTATAATCACTATTTCTTGGATTGATTTCTACTAATTCAAGCCCCCCAAAATAACATTTCTTATAATCAGAGCAAATTGACAAATGTTTAAACAATGCATTATTGTCATTCTTAGTCCTGGTGGCATGGAGGTGTTCTAAAATTCTCTCTATATTCTTTTAACATATTTTTATGCTAGGTTTATCATTGTATTAAAGTATGTGTTACTCATTGGTGATGTCATCAATTCATCATTGGTTGGTATGAATTAACTGGATGCATTTAAGTATTTTGAATGTATTGTGTTTTGTTCTAAAGAAGTCCAACCAAATGAAGGCAAAAAGACTGCGCTGGGCAAAAGAGTTTCAAACTGGTAAGAAGAATATTGGGAATGGGTTGTTTTCAATGGCGAGAGCATAATGCAGTGTTCAGATCAGCAAGTACAATATGTCAGACAACAATCTGGAGAGCAGATAAGGGATGATTGTATCATTTAGCGCATCAAGCACCCCACTCAAGTGATGGTGTGGAGCATTATGAGTGTCTTTGGACCAGGTTGTCTCTACATTGTTCAGGGGAAACATGAAGCTGGAACAGTACAGAACCATACTGCAGCAATGTCTGCTCCCTCAGCTGTGTGACTGGGCAAAGAAGAAGGGATTTACCGGGATAGGGGACATCATCTTCATGCATGATGGTGTCCCATGTCACAAAGTTTGACAAATGACAAGTTTCCTTGAGGTCCATGGTACTGAAGTGTTGCCATGGCCAGGTAACAGCCCAGATATGACTCCAGCAGAGAACTTGTGGGCTATTCCGAAGTCACAAATGAAGAAAAAGACCATAACAATCAAGCAGCAACTGACTGAAGAACTCATTTTATTTTGGGCTTGCAATGCTTCTATGACTGAATATAGCCATGAACTTGTTCATTCTATGCCTCACCAAGTTAAATCTTTGATAATGGCTAAAGGGTCATTCACAAAATATTAGAATATTGTATTAGAACATTTTCTCATATAAGATTAATTATATTACTTGCCATTTCATATACTCATATTGAGTGATATGGTGACGCAACAATAAAAACACAGATTTCTATAAATTTGGCCAGCACTCTACTAACTGAGGAAAATGAATAGGTGGGAAAATTCCCAAGACTTGTGTTTGGGGAAAACAACTGACACCAATGACACTGTTTTGGCTATTCTGTTGGGACAATGTATTCCTGGGAGACCATAGTTCATTTGGTGTTTTAAATGACTCTGGAGATGAGAAGAACATCAACTGCCCCAAATTTAAAGGCTTCAAATTGGACAATTTGTTTGTAAAACCTACAAACCCTTTTACTTGGATGAGAGGTAAGACTGCTTAAAGTACAATAGCTGGCAATGATTTATCCACAATGAAAACTCAGTCAAATTGTTTGAGAAAAAAAACAATAAATATCAGTATTTAATGTACAATACATTGTATTTACAACATTACATCCATTTACATATTGTGCCTGTTGGAGTGTGCTAAACAATGAATAATGGTTGATTAATTCTGCTACAAATATGCAAAATAAACGAGGCATAAAATAAAAAAATACTTAAACGTAGAAATAGAGCTTAGCAATATGTGACATAGTGATTTTATAAACTCAGCAATAAAATCTGTTTCCTTAAAAAAATGTTTTCCCACAATATCAGCAAAAATGTTGCCAGATAAATAGACATGGCTTTTTATAAAATCAGCAGTATGTCTTTTCACAAGATGTTTCCTTAAAAAACATGTTTGCCACAATGTTAAAAACATTTGACATAATTCCTCACAGATGAATGGACATAGTCAACAGAAAAAAACAATTTGTACTTGCTTTATCACAAAACATTTCCTTAAAAACAAGTTTGGAGAGTAAAGCATCAGCAGAACAGATATTTCCATATAAATCCCAAAAAAATATATCAAGAAGGAAAACAGGATCTAAAGTGCATGAGAAGAACAGTATAAATAGACTGTAAAAATTCAGCTGTGTTAGAGGTATTGGTAGGAACACACTTGTTCTGAGTTATTGTATAGGAGAAGTAGATATAATCATCCATGCTGGCCATAAAGTAAACCTTATACATCTAAACTAGAAGTTGTTGCACTAGCACATGTTGTTTGCTATAATAATTAGTTATTTATTAGTAACTGTGCTTACAGTAAAATAGTATTGTGCTACAAACTATATTTTCTTATCAGTGCAACTTGCAAGACTCTGTGTGTTATAACCAGACTTTGATTTCAACAGTAAACAGCCAACAAGACTTTGTGTCTTAAAAAGACATTGGTTCCAGTACAGCAAGCACAGCATGCAGCACCTTCCTAAATAAAATTTTCAGTACCCAAGGGCCTGAAGTATTTTAAATGCCCTAATGGTATTACAGCAAAAGGCAGGGTTTATCAGGATTTAAAGGATTTTTTAACAGGAGTGGCATTGAACTATGAAAGTTTTAATTAAACATAATGATTCTTTGTGACCCAGTGGAATGAAGATATATGTAAACCTGATGTTAAAATCAGACAGTCCCAGTTTTTCAACTAAGCATTGTTTGATTATAAAGCTGTATATTCTTCTGTTGATAAGGAAATATACTCTATAGTCATGCATAGACAGATGAAAATATTTAGAGATTTCAATGCTTCTGCTAATGGGCAGCTTTTCATCTGCCTAGTAATTCTAATTCATCAGCTTCCACCAATCAGATGACCTACATGGAATCCACCAATGAGGTGTTTTTGGAAGATGAATTAGAATTTCTGCTATTAAGGCATTCATCAAGTATTGCTGTGAGAGGAAAAGAAATAAAAACAATTCTAGTCATGATTATAATAGTAAGGATTTTTTGATCAAGACACTCATTTCAGTTTCCATCCTTCAGAGGATGAGGAAGAAGAAGAGGCGGATGTGGCAACAAAGGAAAAGGCAGTATGAACAATGTGAATCAACATTTCTAAAGACATATTATTCACAATGATGTTGTGCTATTTAATCTTACTAAAGAGGCTTTTGCTGGGGTTCAAATTAAAATTTTGTGGAAAGGTTTGTCTTTTATTTCTTCAGAATGAGCTGAAGACCAACATTTCTATAAGCCTAGCATTTTTAATCCCCCATTGAAACCTGCCTTACATGTTTTTGCTAAGTTATGACAATCTGATTATATTTAATCTTAATTGGAACAAATCTTTTAGTTATTACAATTTAAGTAATGAAGAAAGTAATGCTTTCTCAGCATTAAAAATAGGTTGTACTTAAGATTTATGAAAGCTGATAAAGGGGCTGGGATAGCCACCATGTATGATTCTGAGTATGTTAAAGATATAAAAGAACTACTACCAGTTAATACTGAATATAAGTTAGTAACTTTATACTTTGTACATAGTATAAATCAATTAATTTAGTGCTACTGGATTTATTAGAACAAAATGTATTGACTTTGAGAATTATTCTTATTTATATAATGATAATCCTTGAGTGGTTATAATTTTTGGAATACCTAAAATTCATAAAAATACTGTTTTGTCACCTTTAAGGCTGACAATATGGTGACTTTGTTACTGATACCATTTGTATTTTTTAGTTTATTTGTTAATCCTTTAGTTCAGAAATTAGAATATTTTATTAGAGATTCTTGGGATTTTTTAGACAAATTAAGAACTTATGTCTTTGAGGTCATGAACAATGAATGTACATTTTAGTTGTCCAATCATTATATACTTCTATTCCAGAAAAATAAGGTTTAGAGTTTTCTGTTCTTATTTAACTTTTTCTACAAATTGGAATAAAAGAAAAATAAATACTATATGGTTGTTAATAGAATTAGTCTTACAAAGTAATTTTTTATGTTTATGCTTGTGAAGGCTGCCAGCCCAGCTAGCTAGAATTTCATAAACAATCCTATGTCATTTGTAAATATTAATATGATCCACAGGCTTGTCTTACAAAGGTAAGAAAAGTATATGTTATATGTGTGTTAAACTGCATGTTATGTGCTGAGCTTCAAGAATGTAACCACAGTGTACCCTGCTGGAGAAGAGCAGAACTGTATATGGACTATATGCCTATGCAAATGTATGTTTTCATGGTAGAAGTTGGAACATACAGAGTTAACTTGCAAACTCTGAGAAAATAATTAAAGAATTTTATGATTGTATTTACCACAGCTAGAAGACAGAATGTCTACAGCTAGAGTTTCTTTCTATTGTCTTGAGACAGAGATAATTACTATGTTTCACATGTAAAACGCTTTTGTATTGCTCTGTGGCTTCCTAGTACTGTAGCTGTACATCTGAGATATAAGTATTTTTCACAGACACACGTTAAATTTTAAGCTCCTGTTAGCCTGGGAACTAAGGCAGAGGTGACAAGAATGATGTAATCTGAGATGACCCAGCAGAAATGTTTGATAGCAATTTAAGAACTATCTTAGAGAGAAAGTCAGTGCATTTTTTATCTTGTCTTGGACCTGTAAACATCCATTCAGCACTTCCATTTGCCTGTATCTATAAGTAAGACTTAGATCATAGTGTTTCTCTTAGAGATAGATAGGAAAATAATAAGATCAGTCTAGATGTTTTCTGTATTTATGTGAGACTGTCCTGCAATGTTGTTGTAAAGTATTTCCTGTGATTCTTAACTCTGTTACTGTATTGGGTTGAGTATTGTCTTGTTCTGTTATCATTTATTATTAAATATATTTAAACCTTTTAATTGTGGCTGGTTTGTGTAGAGATATTTAAGCTGTTAGAGTACTTGCATATGTATTTGGTAACACTGTATAGACCACTACTAAATGGCCTTAGTCTTGGGCACACTTACAATTTGGATAATAGTAACATTACACAGTAAGAGTGGGAACCCTTTGGTAAAGGCCTTTATAGTAGCTGATAGGTAGTGTTTGGTGGCAGTGATAACTACCTTATAGTCTGGGTAGAAGGGGGCATAGCTAGTAAACCTGTGCCAGCCTTCCTAAGGAGTGTCTGTGTGTTTGTTTATAAATCAAATCTCAAAGTGTGTGTGTGTGTGTGTGTGTGTGTGTGTGTGTGTGTGTGTGTGTGTGTGTGTGTGTGTGTATGTGTGTGTGTGTGTGTGTGTGTGTCAGCTACTTGGGCAGGGACATGAAGCGCTGGTTGGATAGAGAGGGTGTTGGAGGTTTTGGCTTGATCACTCGGCTAAGATCTTAACCCTGTAGCTGTGCCAATGGGGAGTCTTATTGGGGATTTGGAGAGAGAGGGAGAAACCAGCCCCAGACTGACTGTGATCTCTGTGTGCTCTTAATGGAAATTGTACTTTACTGTGTGTGTACTTGTCATCCTCCCAATGTGCACATCCCTCACTGGTATTAGAGGTGAGGATTGAGGCTCCTTGATTACTGGGCCAGTGCAGGGATGTCACAATAGTAAATACTCTCAGCCGATAAAAGGGGTGGCAATGGGTGCCACAGTAGTTCTGTCATATGCAAATCTGGTTGTAGCTTCATGGGAGAATCACATTTTACTTACATTAAATGGTTTCAAACATGTTTCTTATTATACTAGATTTGTGGACGATTTATTTTTAATATGGAGTGGCAATAAGAACAATTTGTTAGATTCTATTAACTGTTTAAAGAGTTTTTCCTTCTTAAAATGTGAAGTTGGTTATATGGGAGTAGAAGTTAAGTATTTAGACATCACCATTAGTATTAACATAGGTGCAAGGTGCTATTAAGACGTCCCTTTTTAGAAAGTCATGTTGGAAGAATCATTATTTGTCATGTGACATTATGCATGCCAAATGATTGATTGAAAATATTATAAAAGGACAAGTTCTTACAGCCTCTAGATTATGTACGACTGATGATGACTTTAACAAGGAAGTGGGTTTATTGCCTTCTAAATTAGGATCATTGGGTTATAAAAACTATGAATTAGAAAATATGATTGATGAAGTGAGGGGTTTAAGAAATACATGGGGTAAGCCTTGGCTTCATAGTAAACCTGAACAAGTTCAAGCCCCACATACAACTAACCCCAATTCTTTGATGTTCTGTTTGAAATATACTAGTGATGTGGAAGCTATCTGCCGTATAATTAAAGACAACTGGAAGAGTTTGTTGACCAATGACAAGTTAAAGAAACATATAGGGGATAAACCCTCATTTGTTTTTAAGAATTGTTTGAACTTAAAGTGGAAACTGTGTAGGGATCACCCATAAGAATGTTGTTCAGTCTGCTAGGATAGGGACGTTTCCTTGTTGTCATTGCTCATCCTGCTACAAAACGTGTTTACCAACCCCTACTTTATGCAAATTGTAATACTACTAATGTTTATTTGGCTAAGTATGGGCAGTGTTGCTCTTTTTATGTAGGTAAAATGAACCAACAATTGAAAGATCAGATTTTACAGCACTTAAGAGATATTCGATTAGGTACTCAGCATAATGCATTAGCACAGCACATTGTTCTACACACTGACCATGTTTTTTCATTCATGGTTTTGCAGGCGATTAATATTAATTCCAGGTGTGGGGACATTGTAAATAAGACTGAGAGTGTTGAATCTAATTGGATAGCAGAGTTTATGGATGGATAAATCACCTGGTATAAAATGTGTACTCCCTATGAAACCTGTTCTGAAAAGGAGGAGGTTTTAATGCTGATTAGTTAACTTTATATATATATATATATATATATATATATATATATATATATATATATATATATATATATATATATTTGTAGTTCTCTAAAGTTTTATGGACCTGAAGAAGGGGATGCCCAAAAGAGCTTGTCCCTATTTCTTTTATTATTTTATTAAAGTTTATGCTCTTTAACATGGTGGTCCTTGTGATTTTTCAAGTCTGTATCCTGGTTTTGTATTGTTGTGGACCTTTATTCCTATCAGGCCTTTTTTTGCTGAATTAGTATTAACATAAATATTTTTTTTGTTTGACAGCAAATTGTTTTGTAAGCCTACTGCAGTCAATAATTATTTATTGTATTCCAGTTTGCTCCCTAAATTAATTATAGAAAACATTTCTAGAGGTCAGTTTATTAGATCCTTGAGACTGATAACTATGGATTCATTTTTTTTTAATTTGGAAATTGGTAATATTATTGCTATGTTTATACAAAGGGGATATATTAAAGAGCATTCAATTAGGTAAGCCCAAGAAATAATTAATAATTGAAGAGTTATATTTCCCTATTTCATATTATAATTTTGTTCATGATAAAATATAATATTAATATTAAAAAAATTAATTAATATGACAGCAGATGGTAGAATGGTTTCCCAGTACGATTCTGTACTGGGGTCCCTTTTGTCTGGAATCTGTATGTCCTTCCTGTGTTCTTGTGGGTTTCCTCCAGGTGCTCCAATTTCCTCCCACATTCCAAAGAAATGTAGCAGGTGGATTGGACACTCTAAATTTGCCATAGGTGTGAGTGTGCATGTGAGAGTCTTGTATGTAAGAATTACCACAGCAGGGCTAGCCACCCAACAGTGTAACCCTTGGTTCTAGATGATTGCCACTGTTTAAGAGACAACCCAATCCCATGGGCAAAAATTAGAAAAAGGGGTGTGGATGGATAGATGGATGAATGACAGTAGATACAAGCATTATTAAAATGTCAAAGATAATTGAAAGATATTGGAAGGTAATCCTGATTTTATTAAAACAGTGGGAAATACATTTTCTTTTGTATTTGTGAAGGGTAATGCAGTTAAAGACCCTTTTTATAGAGGAAATGTTGGTCCTATCCCCATTTGAACTTTTATCCCTTGAATAATAATTTGTCCTTTATCATGGCTTAATGCCACTGTTTCATGGTCACTTTAATGTAGTCAATCAGTGTAGAGTGTATCTTATACATTTTTAAGCACTCTTTTATCCTGAATGTGGGATACTATCAAATGTTTTTTTATAGTCAATCCATGTCATATTTAGATTCTTCCCCTTTTAGTCAATCCATGCCATACTTAGATTCTTCCCCTTTTTACAGTTCTCCACTACGGCTTTATTTAACAACAAACGATCCTTTGTTCCATATGACTTTCTTTTATTGCCCTTTTGTTCTACTGCCATGATTGAGTTTTCTTCTAAATAACTATAAACTCTGTTGGCATCAATTCCAGTGTATAGTTTATATGTCATCAGAAGGCAAGTTATTGGTCTATAGTTTTTAGGTCAGCTTGCAGGTTCATTCTTAAGTAATAGCATTGTTTTTCCTGTTGTTAGTCAGGTTGGTGTCTGTTCAGGGTGCGCATATAAATAGTTCTTATATAGTTCTTACTCATAGCTAAATCTTCGTGGAAAGTTAGGTACTGCATCTGGGCCTAGGGTTTTCCAATTGGAGGCTTTTCTTAACTTTGTTTCAATCTCTCTGGCTATTACTCCATTCTATTTCATATCCTGTACCTTTAAACTTCTTATTCTTTCATTTACTTCTTCTATCCATTTAGCATATTTGTTATGTTCCACAGCATCTTCATAAATACTTCTTCAAAATGTATCTATTTATTCTTTTTTTGGTTGTCTTTCAATTCTTTTTACCTTGTTTCCCAACTCTCTATAAAACTTTTTTGGTCATCAATAAAGTGCTTATTTTGTACTTTTCCTTTAAATTTATCTGTGTATCTTCTAAGTTTTTCTGCCTTTTTAGCTTGTTATTTGCAATAGTGCATGATAGATCCTGGTCTGTTCTTATACTGCGCATTGCTTTTATTGCATCTATCCTTCTTAGTAGTTTTGTTGATCTGTTCCCTCTTCTGTAGTCTTCTAATAGTGACACTTGTTGTCTTAATTGCTTTATAGTTTTCTCTGTTCGATACTTCCATGATGGTACTCAATTTTTCCCCTTCCTTTCCCTCACTACCCTGTGTTCTTGCAGTAGGACTTTATCAGTTATTAATTTAGCTGCACATTAATATATCCTGTTTACATCTGTTATATCACATGGATCTTTATGGACAGTCCTAATTACTGTGTTCATTTGTTTTATCAAACTTCTGACTTTTTGGGTTTTATTGACCTTCTGCAGTCTATATCTTTCATTGATCTTAATATGTCTAGCTATCTCTATATGTCTAGCTATCGCTATTAAATCAAGCAACTCTTCTCTTAGCTCGTTTTCTTCTAAACTGAGGGCACATTTTTTATTTTCCATTTCCTGCGGGCATTCTATAGAAAGTTCTATAGCACCTTCCTGTGGCACATTCTTTTCAATTTTATCCTTTGCCATCCATTACTCTGTCATATGGGAACTTACTGGCCTATCACTCCTCAACACCGACTGTGTCAGAGTTTCCAAAGTTTCCTGTTCCTTCCCTTGCTGTCCTACTTCAAGTGAACATTTATACTGGTTTCCTGTGGAAGGCTCCAAAATATCTTCATATGGCACCTGATCAATTGCTTCCCATTCCACTGGTTTCCCCTAAATTTGGATATCCATTGCTCTATCCTGTTGTGGTACTTTCTGAATTAGATTTTCTACAATGAATCCTTCAGTTCTTAGGTAGTCCATAACCTCAGTTTCTACTTCTTTAACTTCTCCATTACTAATCTCCTTTTCTACTTTTTCTCTTTGTCTTCTTATTTTTTGTATTGTAAAGTTTTCTATATCCTGATTCCTTTGCCTGTATTTCTCTTTGAATATCTTTGGTGCTGCTCTTTTTGTATTGGTTAGTTTTGCTTTCTACTTTCCATTAATATTACACCATATTAAATCTCTTTTTCTTTCCCATGTCCATATTTTTTCATCAGATGTCTCCTGATCTTCCTTTTTCCTTACATTGTGGGCTCACTCCATCTTGTTGTGATGTAACCTGTGTTAGACCTTCTATACCAAATCCCTCACTTTGCGGGCACTCCATAACTTCACCTTCTATTTTTTTAACTTTTACTTTACTGATCTTCTTTTCTACATTCCCTCTTTGTGATATTATTTTCTTTACTCTTAAATTTTCAATATCTGGATGCCTTTGCCTGTATTTTTCTTCAAATATCTTTGGGGCTGCTTTCTTTCTACTGATTAATTTGGCTTTCTCCTTTGCAGAAATATTGCACCATATCAAATCTCTCTTTCTTTCCCATTTTCACATTTCTTTTTTATACTTTTCAAAAATCTCTAGGTTTTTATCATTTATATTTTTTCACTTCCTCAGATGCTTCTTTTTCCAAACAGATCAATGTTTCTTGATCTATATACTGTTTTTCACAAATCTGTTGTATTAATGAATACAATTTTTTATTTGAAGCTTCTGACAGTTTTTCTTGTGGAAGTATTTTTCTTTCCTCTAATTTCTCTCTTAATCATTTTGTATATCTTGTGTCTGGAAATTCTGGGATTTTTGCATAATAGTAACAACACATATTGTCTTTCTTATCCTCAATAGTCCACTTTATTGTCATTATGGCTCTTCTTTGGCCTATAGTTTTTGTGATTTTTGTGGACTGCTACTTCCTTCTACAACAGGGGGCCATCCTCGCCCTGGGCCTGGCCCCATTGTAGGGATGTTTCTGTATTTTGAGGTTTATACACTGTCATTTTTTCCAGTCCTGGCACCAGTGCGCCTACCAGGATTGGGCAATTTTTTATCCTGGGTCTTGGGCACCCAGCTATCTTTTTTAATTTTAACCTACTTCTGTCCATGGTATATGCTATATAAATACAATCTATATATCAGAGTCACCTTGGTGAGATCTTGTGAAAAGCAGGGTCCACCTTGTGAAGGTACTCACCATGACTTGAGGATGAATTCAATTTCAGCACTATTACTCTCTCTTACTTGCTTTTCATCTCTCCATTCAGCCCCTCCCTCATCTCTCCATTCAGACCCCTTTATCTCCCCATTTGGACCCCACTGTAAAGCCTTGCTATGTATATTAAGGTAAATTTGTTGTGCTGCCAGGAATTAATAAGACTGTTTTTGCTACTGATAGGTTTACTTACAGCACTGCAAGTGTGGTTTACCTAGAAGCATGTGAGGCATGTTTTATGTATTATGTTGGCATGAATACTTGATCCTTTAGAAAGAGAATTTAGAACATTTGTATGCCATCAGTACTAAGAATGGCAATAATGCATTGCATACATTAAAGATTTGCCAATTTTTTCTGATCATAAGAACATTTATTTTTTTGGGGGCAGGGCTTGAATGAGTAGACATTGATCCAAGAGGTGGTGATTATGAGAACAAAGTGGAATGGAAAGAAGCTCTTTTGCAATTAAGGGTACAATGATAAATCTTTTGGTTTAAATACAGCCATTAATATTAAATGTTTTAAAAATGATAAGAGGTACATCAAGTTTTTATGTACATATATTTTAACATATTTTTATGGTATCATTGTATGGTACTTACGTATTATCGCAATCACATTTTTGCGATAATAACGGTTGCTTCCCGATGTTTACATCTAAATGTTAATGGTGTCACAGTGTCAGACAATGGGTTTCCTTGCACAATGAAGGTTGTTTTGGGCAGGGTTATCATTAAAAAATGATAATGTTAATGTTGCTGTTTCGGTATGCACTTTGCCGCCAACATGTCATGTAGCCGGCAGTAAAGTGCATACACGCTACAACTGTCAGGGCTGCTGTCTTACTGTCTGCAATTGCTAACCACTTTCCCCCATATAGAAAGGCATAGCCACAGGAATAATGGTTTTACTTCACTTTTTTTTTTTAACAGTTTGTTAACATATGTTCAGGTCCAAATTAAAAAACAGCCACATTCTACAAATGACAAGAAGAAACACTTCATCAGCCAGTAACATGTCTTCTTTACCGTTCTTACTATGTGTAATCAGGAACCCACAGTTGCCTATCAACATCATCAACCCTGACTTTTTACAAGCATTACTATCCCTGGTCTTTCACATCGCAATGGTTATTGTGCATACAGTATGTTTACATTTTTTTTAAAGAAAGTATTGCTTTCCAAAAAACCTCCTTCCTGTGTGTGCATTTTCCTTGTTCGTGACGGTTCACATTTTCCATTCATCAATAAGAGAGCATGGATGGCAATTGAAGCGTGCGTCTGTAATGCACGGCAAACCAGAAGAGGAATTTGGAAAGCTTTGCTGTCCCTGAAGGTAGTCCACAGGTTTTTTTTACCAGCAAAGAGGAGTCTGAACATTTTACAGTGTTTCATGCGCTTGTCTGTATTCAACGATGCACGATTCACAACCGCGAAAATGTGGTTGCGATAATACGTCATTGATTTTATATCCTCAAGAGACTTGGAACTGTCTCTGAATGTTCCTCAACACAGAGATGTCCCTTTTTGGTTTTATCAGATACAAAATAATAATAAATGCAAATAAAGCCACCTTTTATTTATTACAGTACCAATTATATCTTTGAATTTCTGAGTCCCTTATTTTCTTTGCCAGTGGCTCTCAATATAACACAAATAACAAGCGGGAAAAGGCCACTCCTCCCTGCCTCCTCTGTTCAGACACAACTTATCAGAGAGGAGCCCTGCTCATTAAAAACACTGCTTAGTTTGTTGAATCCTTTCTGTGCATCAGGACCCACCAACAACATCTGTATTTTATTATATCCTGCTTCCCTCTGGATTATCATTGCTTTATTAATGTTGTCAAATGTTTGCCTCCCCTCTATAAAACCACATTGATCCACCTCCATTCTGTTAACTATTATAGACATACACAGTTTATAATAATCATGATTTAAAATTGAAATGGACCTATATAAAGCTGAGTTTGATGGGTCTTTACTACCTTTATATATTGCAGCCACCACAGCTTTCTACCAAGATGTTGGTGTCTCTCCTTTTAAAACACTGTTAAACCCTTACAGATTGTTATCACTTTCTTCCCTCATAGCTTCTAAACTTCCACAGGAATGCCATCAGTTACTGTAGACTTTCCTGCGGACTGATTATACAGCACCATTTTTATCTCATCCCCTCCCATCTTAACTGTTAATTGTTCAGCCTCATCTGCTTCTAACCATGGTATACCTAGGTTTTCCAGAAATGTCTCCATTTTTGCTTTTTTCTTGATTTCTATATTCCTCTGCTTTACACAAATTTTCTTAAAATGTATTAAATATCTCTAATACCTCTACAGGATCTCTAGTTATTTTGTTGTTACAGGTTCCCTAAGTTTAGCAACGACCCTTTTTACTTTCTGTTCACTAAGTTATTGTGCAAAAGGTTTTTGTGCTCTGAAGTTATTATCGAAAAACAATCTTTCTAAATTCATGCATATTATCCAGATAATGTCTTGTTTTCTCTTTAGCACACTGCATTTGCATATCTTCGTGTTCTGTGAGGTTCCCTTATTCTGCAATACTTTTAACTTTTGTCAGTCCCTATAAATAATTCTTGTTACTTCTTAGTCATATCTCTTTTTCTTTTATTTCTGCCTTATTATTAAACTCTACTTTCATTTTATCCCACTCACTAACTGCAACTTCTGAGGAAATTTCTATCTTCCTTAATAACTATTGAATAATTTCTATATCTGTTCCTTAAATTCCTCTCTTTTTAACATGTAGGTGGAAAAGTGCCAGTATGTAATTTGTACTTAATTACCCTGCATTTTTATCTTAGTTGTTATTGGTGCATAATCTGAAATAGTTATTGGATGTGTTGAAGCTTTCAATTAAATGCACATGTTCCTGTGAAACAGAATTTCTGTCTAGTCTAGTCCAGTTATTGTACCTTGAGGAATAATATGTAAATCTTTTCATAGTTCCTACTACTGAATTCACATTCTCCATACCAAATATTTTCACAAATTTCTTCAAAAATGTACCCTCTTTTGTTATATTTTTCCTTCTAGGTTACCCAGGTACATCCTGACTGCTGCAAATCAAGTGCCAATCTCCACCTATAAGAAATAAAGCTGTAAGGTGAATAGTTCTCCCAAAATTTACAGACACTTTCAGTGCAAACCTCACCCCCCTCTCACCCCCAAAAAGGCCCATAACTATACTAGAAGAATGTAGTGCCCCTGAAATCACAAACACTCAGGTTATAACAGCCCTCTCCAAAGCCAAAAACACAGCATCAGTGGGACAGGATGGTGTCCCAGGCTGCATCCTACATACGCTCACAGATGAACTAACCCCTCACTTAAACACGATGTTCAAACTCAGCCTCTCCACAGGCTACGTGTCCATAGAGTGGTGCACAGCAACGGTTATTCCGCTGTACAAAGGTGGAGCCACAACAGACCTGGGGAACTATCGCCGTATAAGCCTGACTAGCTTGGTCTGCAAGGCTATGGAGTACATCTTCATGGATCTCATTAACAGAGACATTTGGAACCTCCAAACACTGGAGCCTACCCAGTTCGGCTTTGTTAAGGGCAGATCATGCCTCCTAAACCTGGTGGACTTTTTGAGACAGTTGCCAAGGATATAGATGAGGGAAAGGTGGTCCACACAGCCTACCTAGACCACGCAAAGAGCTTCGACACCATTACCCATTCCGGTATTATAGACAAGCTCACCAGCCTGAACATAAACCCCTACATCATAAGATGGGTTGCCAACTGGCTCACAGACAGAACCCACATGGTAAGAGTTGCAGGAGCTAGGTCTGACTCTAAACCGGTTACAAGTGGCATTCCCCAGGGCTCAGTCTTAGGACCCCTCCTGTTCAGCAAATACTTCTCAGAGGTACAGGCTAGCACAGGAGGACTATGGCTGACCAAGTTTGCAGATAACTGCAAACTAGGGGTTATAATTGACTCTCCAGCTGACACCGACATCCTCCAAAAGGGTCTCACTGAGACAGATACCTGGTGTCAAAACCATGGCCTCAAGCTAAATGCCAAAAAGTACATAGTCATCCCCTTTGGAAAAAACATAGTACTCACAAACTACCACATAGGTTGTAGCCCCCTAAATATGGAAGACTTAATAAGGGATCTGGGGACCCAAGTAGATATTAACCTCTCCTTTGACAATCACATTGCCAAAGTAGTTAGAAAATCCTTCTATGTGGCCCACCTAATCACAAAAGGGTTTTCCAGATCAAAAGAGGTCATTGTGCCCCTCTATGCAGCACTCATCAGACCCATCATAGAGTACAACGCCCCATTTGGGATGTAACTTACAAGACACCAGCAACAGCTGGAAAGAACACAGAAGTACCTCACCAAGAGGATCACTGGCCTCAAACAGATGCCCTATGCAGCTCGACTGAAAAAACTCCAGCTGTACTTGATTGCATACTACCTACTCAGAGGTGATCTCTGCCTGACATACAAGGCCATATCCAACCCAGAATTGATGGACATGCGCCACCTAAAGAAAACCATATCCCCTCGAGCCACATGCTCTAGGGATCTAAACCTCACCACAACAATACTTTCACTTGAAAGAAACTTACTGTTTGTCGTTTTTGCATTTAAGTTACCTGTAACACATTGTATTTAAGTTACCTGGCACTTGCTCACTAAGTCAGCACTAAAAAATTAAAAGCACTACACCCTCACAAACTCCCCTTGAGTACCTTGTTCCCCACTGGCCCTTTTTTCAATTATAAAGGAATTCCCAATATTATTCTAGCATGTCCAAAGGTCAGTTGTCAATCTCCTCTCCAGTCCAGCTGGTGAATCTGGGAATCTTGAGGCAATGTTACAACTGCCTCATGTACACAGACAACCCTCTCCTTCTCCCAACAAATTCCAACACATGTGAGAGATGCAACCATATTGCCAAACTGGAGGCTAAGCTCTCTCAACTCAGTACTGGCATAACCAGTCAGGAGGAGAAGGAAACCACACTCACTACAATTCCAGTCTCACATAGACCTACCACGACAGCAAACCAAACACATAAACACACAAAAACATACTTGGAGGCGCTAAATAAAAATCTGCCTAAGCAGCAGAGACCTCCAAAGCAGACATCCAAGCAACCGCTACCCCAAAACAAAACACGTGCAACACATAGCTCACAAAGCCAGTGTGCTGAACAGTCACAGCCCTTAAGGCTAAACAACACACCTGATACACTTGTAATAGGTGACTCTATTGTCAGGCACACTGACGTCCCGCTCACCAGGCTGAACAAGGAGAAGGTCACGGTGAGCTGCCTGTCGGGCGCTAGGATCCGCCACATAACACAAGCACTCAGGTCACTCCAAGGCAAGTACAAATATGACTCAATAATTGTCCATGCTGGTATGAACGACCTGAGACGTACCTCCCTGGACTACATGAAAAGAGACATAGAGGAGCTCTCTGAGCATGTAGCCCAGGCCGGTATGACCCTGACCTTGAGTATCATCTTACCCTCACCAAGAATGATGCCACAATATGAAGACAAGATGATCAGTTTCAACAATTGGCTTAAGTATTGGTGTCATTCAAAGGGGATCCAATGCCTGTCAGCCTGGGATGATATGCTCGACAAGCCACGATGCTTCGCTAGGGACGGCTTGCACCTGTCACCCCTGGGCTTTTGGATATTGGCAAAGGCTCTTGCTACCCCCATAGTGCCTTTTTTAGGCAAGGCTCATAAAACAAGCCCACCTCCATAGGTATCACAAAGGATAAGAAACTAAGAGTAATGCTACTCAACGCCAGAAGTCTAAACCTCAAGATGCACACACTCGAAACTCTCCTTAGCATGGAGAACATCGATATCTGCGCAGTAACAGAAACCTGGTTCAAGGCTCCTGAGAGCACCCCAGCACTACCAGGTTATACCTCATACCATGCTTTTCGGCCCCAAAACTTGGACTGAACCACAAAAGGAGGGGGAGTATCAATATTCGTCAAAGATACCCACACCTCCAGGTTGGTGGCACAGCACGAAGCATCAGAGACTATCCATGTGCAACTAACAGTGGGTAAAACTGCCTTCCAGTTTATAGCTTGCTACAGACCACCCTCCCAAACCCAGGAACCCTAATCGGCCTTCCTGAGAACACTGGAAAATATGAAGGTCTCTCCAAACGCCATTATATTGGGCGACTTCAACTACCCAAACATAGACTGGGAGCATTACTCTAGCTCCAACACCCTAGCCCAAAGGTTCCTAGAATTTATAAACTCAAATGCTATGGAACAACTTGTTACCACTCCCACAAGAGGGGAAAACATACTGGACCTGATCATCACCAACATGGGGACTCTATGCTCCAGACCAGAAGTGTATCCCTCACTGGTAAGATCAGACCATAAACTAATCTCACTGGATATTCACATCCCGACCCCACCCCCTGTCCAGAAAACCACAGTGAAAAACTTCTCTAAAGCAAATTTCACACTCCTCAAAACTGAGGTGGAATCCTTCAAAGCCCCCGGGCCTGTGGAAAATACAGCCCAGACCACAGAATCCTTTATAAACGCATTATATGAACACCTTCAGGAATGCATGGATCATGCAATCCCAAATAAAACCAAGACCCAATCCTCCAAAGGCAGACGTCCTGTCTGGTGGACCCCAGCCATAAACAAACTATACAATAGAAGGAGGAAGCTACTACATGACAGAGCAAAATCCCAACAAGGGAAGGCATCTCTGATCAGTATTAGCAAAAACTATGGGTGCTCATAAAATCGTCTAAGGCCAGCTTTGAGAGAAAAATTGCACAGGACACTAAGGATAATCACAAGGCTTTCTTTAGTTATGTTAGGAACCTGGGTGGGAATTCCCAGATATGCTCAGAATTAGTCCAAAATGACAAAAAATACACCGAACCCACAGACATTGCCAACATCCTAGCTGACAGGTTCAGTGCAAACTTCTCCCCCCCCCCCCACAAAAAGGGCAAATATCTATCCCAGCAGAGTGCTGCCCTCCTGACATCTCAGATGCTCAGGTAAGAGCCGCCCTCTCCAAAGCAAAAAACACAGCATCAATGGGACCAGACGGTGTCCCGGGCTGCGTCCTACATGAACTCCAAGAAGAGCTAAACCCAAACATAAAACTATTGTTCAATCTCAGCCTTACTACAGGATATGTACCCAAAGAGTGGCGTACAGCAACAGTGGTCCCTCTCCACAAAGGTGGTGCCTCAACGGATCTTGGAAACTATCGCCCCATAAACCTGACTAGCTTGGTCTACAAAGCTATGGAAAGGATCATCATGGACCTCATAAATAAAGATATTGGGGACCTACAGACACTGGATCCTACCCAGTTCAGCTTTGTTAAGGGCAGATCCTGCCTCTTAAACCTGGTCGATTTCTTTGAAACAGTCACCAAGGCCATTGACAAGGGGAAGGTGGTCCACACAGCCTACCTGGACCTCACAAAAGCCTTCGATACAATACCCCATTCGGGCATTATAGATAAGCTCACCAGCTTAAATATAAACTCCTATGTCACTAGATGGGTTGCAAACTGGCTCAAGGACAGAACCCACATGGTTAGAATTGCTGGAGCCATGTCAGACTCCAAACCAGTTACAAGTGGCGTCCCACAAGGCTCAGTCCTGAGACCTCTCTTGTTCGGTATATATTTCTCGGAGGTACAGGCCAACACGGAAGGACTGTGGCTGATCAAGTTCGCAGATGACTGCAAACTGGGTGCCATAATTGACTCTCCAGCTGACACAAGCATCCTCCAAAAGGGCCTCATAGAAACAGACAACTGGTGCCAGAGCCATGGCCTCAAGCTAAATGCCAAAAAGTGTATAGTCATCCCCTTTGGCAAAAACAAAGTGCCCACAAATTACCACATAGGTGGTAATCCATTAAGTACAGAAGAAGTAATTAGGGACCTGGGGACCCAAGTTGATAGCAATCTCTCATTTGACAACCACGTGGCCAAAGTGGTTAGAAAAACATTTTATACAGCCCACCTAATCTTGAAGGGATTCACATCTAGATCAGGGGAGGTCATCGTGCCTCTTTACTCATCCCTCATCAGGCCCATAATTGAGTACAATGCCCCTTTTGGGATGTACCTTACCAGACACCTGCAGCAACTGGAAAGACCCCAAAAGTACCTCACCAAGAGGATCAAAGGGCTCAAACAGATGCCATATGCTGCCCGGTTAAAGAAACTCCAGCTCTACTCAGTGGCATACCGCCTGCTCAGAGGCGATCTGTGCCTGACGTATAAAGCCATGTCCAACTCCGAATTAATGGACATGCTGCACCTCAGAAAATCCAAATCCCATCGAGCTACATGCTCGAGAGATTTGAACCTCAGCACTGAAATAAATAGGACATGCTGGAGGGACAGATTCATAACCCAGAGGCTCCCTTCACTCTGGAATAAAATCCCAGTCCAGGTTAGGCAGAGTCCCTCATTGACTCTCTTCAAGAGGAATCTTGATGAGTGGATGGGAGATCGTAGGTTTACCCCGGGTATCACTTCTGTGTCACTGTTAGACAGAGGCACAGTATACTAACCTCGAAAAAGGGCATAGCAAAATTAATTTAAAATGGGTGGCGAAAGCCAAACACACTCTGGCTAGGCTTATAAATGCCTTAGGGCAGATAGCCTAGTATGAACCTATGAACCTATGAACCTATGTATAAATAGGACATGCTGGAGGGATAGATTCCTGTCCCAGAGACTTCCCATGCTCTGAAACAAGATTCCAATCTACATTAGGCAGAGCTCCTCACTAACCCTCTTCAAGAGAAACCTTGATGAGTGGACGGGAAACAGAAAGTATACCCCAGGGATCACTTCAATGACTCTGCTGGACAGAGGCACAGGGAACTAATCTAAGGGAGCGGCGTAAGCCAACACATTCTGGCTAGGCTTATAAATGCCTTCGGGCACATACCCTAGTACCTACCTATGAACCTATGAACCTAATAGCAGTTTTAGTTGGAATATAAATATATGCCAGCAGCAGAAGTTATTATTCCCACCTATTATATATTACAGCTTTTTAAAATGTCTGCTACCAGCTTTTGTGTTACTTGTACCCATTAATGTCTGGCAGGTTGATCTTTTATACAGTTGTTCCTTGTCATCTCTGTTTGAAGCTATACCAAATTTTGCAAGACATTTTGTTTTAATGAAAACCCTTGAAAAACAGTAACCCCTCAGAACACCCCTATGACTTATTAACTTAATACAAACACACAAAACTATGCACATATTCAAATAATGAAGTTTAACCCTCCTGGTAGGAACAATTGTCCCAAACTGAAAGTTGCACATACAGGCATTAACTAACCTAAAATTAAGGTTATCAATGCTAAAGCACACTTTATAACCTGTGTTCCTACTTATTTGCTGTTTATTTTTGTCTTATCTTTATTTCCCCTCCCAGATATGAAAACAGCTTATTTGCTTCCAGGAAACATTAACTTCTAGCTTTAAGAAAAAGTGTACTGGTTATCTTTAAAGAAAACTAAGTTATACATTGTTCTAGCAAATGCATTAAATTATTTAGTTACCAGAAAAGCATCCATCTTTTATTCACTTCCAATAATTTCAAACTTTATTGTTTACTGAACTGCTTGTCCTTATACCTAAGACCACTTGATTTAACTTCTCCTTTAGTCAGCTTGTTTCCCAGAATGCACTTATCAACTAACGCTGCACATTTACTTGCTAAAGGAAAATGATTCATTACATTGTGGTCTGACATTAAAAAAAAACTTGCTTAAACAAAAAAACTTGTCTATTAGATTAAACCAAGGGCATTAATCCAGACACTCACTTATGCAAAAGTAGAAGAAAACATTTCACCTCTACATATATTATAATAAGTGCACATTTACACCCCATCCCCAGCCCCAACAGCCCAAGATTGCTACCTGATAACATAAATAAGGTTTTGTACAGTTTTCTTCTCTTTTTTTATATTGTAATGCCTACATTTCTTAAAACTAAAGAAGAAAAATATATACTTGTTTACTTTAGTATTTTATCACATGCAGCAATCACTGAAAATGCTTTTTATATAACATGCAATTTACATCAGGAAAAGTTTTATACAAATACTGTTAAGAACAAAAATTGTTTACTTATAGTCACTTTCTCTTTCTCTCTGTTTTGATTTTAGTGTCCTTCCAAACATTAATGACATAAAGTGGGATATATGCCCTTCAGTCTCCCCGCAAGTTTAATAAAGTAAACAAAAATACAATCTTTTTCAATCTCTTTTTCTTGTAAAACCATATTTCACAAATGTGATCAATGCTTTATAGTCTCATATCTATTAACTAATTTCAGTGTTGCTGGCCTTCTACCCATTAATCTCATATCTCAACCCCAGACTCCAATTCAAGTTCAGTGTATTCCCAATTCTTCTATTCATCTCCTGTGTTTTTTTTTCTCTGTTTCTCAAGGATTTTCCTTTGGAACATTGGAAAGTTTTCATTGTCAAAGTCTCTCTATGAGCTTTATTATCAGACAAATGAGAAGCAGAGTCTCCTTCTGTTTGATGCCTCCCTTTTTGTTGTACAAACCTTTGTATTCCTTTCTTAGCATATTCTGCATCAAAAATGACTTTGCTCCTCCAGGAAAAAAATATTTGGAAGCCAGCTGGGTAAGCGGCTTGAATTTCACACCTACCTCTCAAGATTCCATGATTGCTGGGATACATTTGTTTCTCTTCTGTCAGGTGTATAGTGAATAATCATTTTCTACAAACACTACTTTCTTCCAATTTTTTTAATATTTATGTCATTCTGCCACAGTTTTGTCAGAATCAACTCTTTCTGTTAGTATGATTGGATCTTTACTAAATAAGGTCTTGGCTGTTTTCTCATGGCCAAGTTTGGAAAATGCACACGATGTGCCCTTTCAATTAACAAATCTTGCAGTGGAATACCAGTACAGTTACTTTTCATACAATTAATACAATCAGTTAGTTCCTTCCAGTTTTTTCTGGTACAGCAGAAAATCTCAGGTTTTCTTTGTGTACTCTGTCCTCTAATGCTACCATTTTTAGACAAATCTTCTTGAGCAGTTTCATAGTCAGTCAGACTTTTCTTCATTTCACCCTCTGATGCCTGCAGTTTTATCAGTTCATCTGAATAGCTGTTTAAAGCTTCTTCCATTTTTTTCCAGCCTTTTGTTATTTGAGTTGATATATTCCCTCAAAGTTTCATCTATTTTAATAAATTCTGAGCACATTTGACTTTTTTTTTCCTCTCGGTTACTGGACGTCATCTCTTGTAGCAAAGCTAGAACTTGAACTGCTTTTTGTTGAACAGTTACAGGATTCTTCTCAGTCAGTGTTTTCTCTTCATCTTTTCAAGTTGGTTTTCTTTCAGGCTATCTATAAGTTTGTTCTTTGCTGACATCCCAGCAGTGTACTTACTAGCCAGTAACTAGATTTTACTAAAACAGGCAGAATTACTGTTCCTTATCTACACGTTTCTTTTTTCATACTGGGAGAGATTAATACATAATAATTGTTGATAGATATTGGCCTGATATATTGACAAGTGCAATACAAGATTTTGCCTTATGAAAGAATTATTTCTTGCTATCATTTAGTATTATATCCTTTGTTATGGTTATATTAGCAATGTTGCACTTTTTTGTTTTATCTCTTTTCTTTTAAGGCTTTAACAGTGACTTTAATTACATATAAGGTGGTTAACTGAAGTTGACAGTTTGCAGATGACAGTACTTCTCATCTGGAGACACAATTCCACCCCCAGACTGATTACATTTTCTCTATCAGTGGCAGTCCATTTCAAGTTAATTATTAGCATTTCAGTATTAGATTTGTTTTATGCTTACACAATCCAGACTTCTTCTGTTTACCAAGCATCAGCTTCCAAGGGTCAGCTACCATTGATTTATCCTGTCCACCTGGTGAATCTGGGCATACTGGAGCAATGCAGCAATTGCCTCATGTACACAGACAACCCTCTCCTCCTACCACCCAACACTACAACCTGTGAGAGATGCACTTACATAGCCAAACTGGAAGCAAAGCTCTCTCCACCCAAGATTGTGCTAGACAGTCAAGAGGAAAAGGTTAACACCCACACTACACTTCAAGCAACACATAGCCTTTCTAAAATCACACCACCAACACCCACACATAGCAACACTAAATCCACATATGCGGTGGCCCTTAACTGTAACCTGCCCAAGTAACAAGGACCTTCGAAGCTGAAACGCAAACAAACACCAATCACAACCAAAGTGTCACATAGCTCACAACACCAGTGTGCCACCCAGCAACAGCCCCTAAGGCAAGACACTGTACCTAACACTTTAGTCATAGGTGACTCTATAGTCAGACACACTGATGTCCCACTCACCAGGCTGAACAAGGAGAAAATTACAGTGAGCTGCCTGTCGGGTGCCAGGATCTGCCACATAACACATGCACTCAAGTCACTCCAAAAGAAGTACAAATATGACACTGTCATTGTCCATGTTGGAGTGAATGACTTGAGACGTACCTCCCTGGACTACATGAAAAGAGACATGAAAGAGCTCTCGGATCATGTGGCCCAGGCAGGTATGACCCTAGCCCTGAGTAGCATCCTGCTTTCACCCACAATGATACCACAATATAAGGACAAAATGATTGACTTCAACAATTGGCTAAGCTTCTGGTGTCATTCAAAGGGGATCCAGTATCTGTCTGCCTGGGACAACATGATCGACAGACCACGATGCTTTGCCAGAGATGGTCTGCACCTGTCACCCCTGGGATTCAGGTTACTGGCTAAGGCTCTTGCCACCCCTATAGTGCCTTTTTTAGGCAAAGTTCAAAGGACAAAACCAGCACTGTAACAGGTACAAGCATGCAAAATCTGAAGGTAATGCTACTCAATGCTACAAGTCTAAACCTCAAAATGCACTTTCTCGAGGCAGTCCTAAAAATGGAGAACATTGATATCTGTGCAGTAACTGAGACCTGGTTCAAGGCTCCAGAGAGCAACCCTGCAATACCAGCCTACAACTCTTACCACACTTTTCAGCCACCAAACCAGGATCGAAACACTAAAGGTGGAGAAGTGTCCATATTCCCCAAGGATATTCACACCAGCAGGTTAGTTGCCCAACACAATGCGTCTGAAATTCTCCAGGTGCAACTAACACTAGGTAAGACTGCAATCCAAATTGTAGCTTGCTACAGATCCCCCACCATGCCCCAAGATTCTCACCACACCTTTCTAAACATACTGGAAAGTATTAATATACAACCAAACACCCTAATACTGAGTGATTTCAACTACCCTGCCATTAACTGGGAAAACTACTCATGTACCAACACCTTTGCCCAATGGTTCTTTGAATTCATAAATTCCAATGCCCTGGATCAGCTAATCCATAGTCCCACCAGGGGCTCCAATATCCTAGACCTGGTCATTACCAACATGGGAAATCGATGCATCACACCTATGGTCACCCCCTCATTGGTCAGGTCAGACCATAAGCTAATCACCCTTAACATTCACATCCCACCCCCACCCCTCAGTAAGGAAACCTCTATAAAAAACTTCTCCAAAGCCAACTTCATGCTACTCAAATCAGAAGTTACAAACTTCATGACACCCATGCAGATGGGAACTGAAAGTTCGACTGCTGATTCCTACACTAAGGCACTGTATGAGCACATCCACTCATGCATGAATCGTGCCATCCCAAATAGAACCAAGATGCTCTCCTCCAAAAGGAAGAAACTGTTGCAGAAAAGAGGAAAATCCTAGGATGCAAAAAACTCCCTTACCAGCCTCAATAAGAAGCTGAAATCCCTCATAAAATCCTCCAAAGCTAGTTACGAAAATAAAATTGCCAAAGATTCCAAAGACAACCACAAGGCATTCTATAACTATGTCAAGAATCTAAGTGGCAATGCTCAGATCTGCTCTGAGCTACAACAGAATGGCATTAAATATACTGATCCCAAGGATATTGCCAATATCCTGGCAGATCGATTCAGTGCCAACTTCACCCCCCCTCTCACCCCCTAAATGACCCATCTCAATACCGGAAGATTGCCAAATTCCGGTAATAACGGCCACACAGGTAAAAAATGCACTATCCAAAGCTAAGAATACAGGAGCCATGAGACCAGATGACATCCCGGGCTGTGTAGTACATAAACTACAAAATGAACTGGCACCTCACCTAAGTGTCATGTTTAATCATACCCTCACCTCAGGCTTTGTGCCCACTGAGTGGCGCACAGCTACAGTTATCCCACTCTGCAAGGGGGGATCCACCTTGGATCCCAGGAACTACCACCCCATCAGTCTGGCGAGCCTGATCTGCAAGGCCATGGAACGTATTATCATGGAACTTATAAACAAAGACATTGGCAACCTTAAAACACTGGACCCCAACCAGTTTAGGCTCGTGAAGGGCCAATCTTGTCTCCTGAACCTGATTGACTTCTTCAAATCAGTCTCCAGAGCCGTGGACAAGGGTAAGGCAGTCCACACAGCCTATCTGGACCTCGCCCAGGCCTTTGACACCATCCCCCACTCTGGAATCATACATAAACTTACTAAGCTGGGCATTAATCCCTACATCACTCAATGGGTTGCCAACTAGCTTACTGACAGAAACCACACTGTAAAAGTAGCTGACTCCAAATCCAGCTCCAGACAAGTGACAAGTGGAGTATCTCAGGGTTTAGTCCTGGGACTGCTCTTGTTTGGCATCTACTTCTCTGAAGTACAGGCCAACACTAAGGGACTCTGGCTAACAAAGTTCGCAGATGACTGCAAACTGGGAGCCATTATTGAATCCCCAAATTATGTGGATACTCTACAAAAGGGCCTTACAGAAACAGATGCTTGGTGCCAGAGCCATGGGCTCAAGCTCAATGCCAAAAAATGTATAGTTATCTCCTTTGGGAAAAAACATGTACCCATGAATCACTACATGGGTGGCAGTATACTAAACCCGAAAGTGTGATAAGAGACTTAGGGACACAGGCGGACAGTGGTTTCACCTTCAATAACCACATCGCCACAACAGTCAGGAAATCCTTCTATGTGGCACACCTCATCACTAAGGGCTTTTCATCCAGAAAAAAGGAGGTCATTGTCCCACTGTACTCATCCCGCATTAGACCCATTATAGAATACAATGCCCCACTTGGTATGTACCTCTCAAGACATCTGCTACAACTGGAAAGGCTGCAGAAATACCTCACTAAAAGAATCACAGGCCTAAAGCAGATGCCCTATGCTGACCGCCTTAAAAAACTCCAGCTATACTCTGTCACATATCATCTACTCTTAGGCGATCTCTGCTTAGCATACAAGGCCATGTCAAACCCAGAGCTGTTGGACATGCTACACTTAAAGAAATCCCAATCCCTCAGAGCCACATGCTCCAGGGATCTAAACCTTGTCATCACAATAAACAAAACATGCTGGAGGGATAGGTTCCTGACCCAGAGACTCCCCAGACTCTGGAATAGACTGCCCATACATGTCAAGAAGAATGCCTCTTTGGCCCTCTTCAAAAGGAACCTTGATGATTGGATGGGAGAAAGGAAATTCACCCCGTGGATCACGTCAGTCACCCTGCTAGACAGGGGTCCAGGGAAATAAATAGTATGGGAAGAAATAGCCAGGGAATTGTTATGGCTAAGCTTGTATAGGCCCTAGTACCGATAGCCTAGTACCAACCTATGAACCTATAAACCAAGCTGTATGTTTCCGCCTCCATTTTAAAAAGTTGTGTAGCGTAGGTTGTTTCCCTGCTCAGCCACATGTATTATATAGATATTCTATCATCATCTCTTTCTGTTAACTGCCATGCAGTTTAACTTATTCTGTTCATGTGGCTTTCCAGTACAGATTAGTTTACAGTGTCATTTATAATTTATAGTTTTACTTACATTTATTTAAAATAATGTTGAATTTCTTAATGATACTCTCTGTGAGCCTTAGTTAACTGCATATGTGCAACCTAATTGATTTGTGCTCCCTATTTATTGACTGTCCTACTTCAGTTTTCCCCATCCCCATTCCCAACCACCTGGCATGCACTTACTTTTATAGACAAATTACCACACCTACTACCACATATACCTATAAAACCTAAGTATAAGGAAAATAATATGTGAATACCAAACCACAATTATAACATAACGTGTTCCTTTAGAAATGAATAACATTCCAAGCAATGTTAATGATGTCCTAATCAGCATAATAGAAATTATATAATTTTAAACACTATGATCACTTTTTCTATAAAGACTCTATTAACATTCAGCATATACCTACTATACAAATACTCAGCCTATCCACTATACTAACACCCAGCATACCGACTATACTATCATTCAGCCTATTAGCTATACTATCACTCAGCCTATCCACTCTACCAACACTCAGTATACCAACTATATTATCGCTCTGCCTATCCACTGTACTATGACTCAGTATACCAACTATACTACCAAGCAGCTTATCCACTATACTAACACCCAGCATACTGACTATACTATCACTCAGCCTATCCACTATACTATCACTCAGTATACCAACTATACTATTACTCAGCATATCCAGTATATTAACACTCAGTATACCAACTATACTATCATTCAGCCTATCCACTATACTATCACTCAGTCTGTCCACTCTACCAACACTCAGTATGCCAGCTATATTATCGCTCTGCCTATCCACTATACTATGACTCAGTATACCAACTATAATACCAAGCAGCTTATCCACTATACTGACACCCAGCATACTGACGATACTATCACTCAGCCTATCCACTATACTATCACTCAGTCTGTCCACTCTACCAACACTCAGTATGCCAGCTATATTATCGCTCTGCCTATCAACTATACTATGACTCAGTATACCAATTATACTACCAAGCAGCCTATATACTATATTAATACTCAGTATATTTATTTATTTATTTATTTATTTTACATTTGTTAACCGGGATTGTCTGACTAAGCAAAAGCCCTTTTTCAGCAGAAGCCCGGGGAGAAAAGCTCCAAAACATAGTTACAAAAAATATAACCATTACAAACACAGTTAACATTATAATCATTCATAATAAAACTTGTAGAACAGTTATCATATATATGCAGTTACAGTTATCTATAAAAATGTTATGAAGAATACTGCAGCAGAAGGAAAGGAGATAGTGTTAGGTAAACATTGATAAAGTAGACTCGTTTAAGTTGTAAATGTTTTGGTATAAAGGAGAATAAATGATGGTAAGACAGAGAAAGTTAGGTTTGTTATTTAGTGAAGGCATATTCAAGGAGGCTGAGAACAGGTATAAATCCAGTGACTTTTTAAATACTCTTTAGTGGTTAGTTTGAATACTTTAGGATGTGAAAGTGATCTCACTTCTTATGAGAGTTTGTTCCAAGCAACAGAGGGATGGTAGCTGTATGTAATGGCTCCTATTTTGGACTTGGGCTTGTAGATTTGTAAAAGGTCTTGGGTGGAGCTCCTGCGCAGTCCGGATGGGACATAGTGGGAGAGTAGGGTGTCTGGTGCTGGACAGTAGGATGGTGAATAAATAATGGAGTGTATAATGTGGAGCTGAGAGAGGAGTAGGAGGTGTGGTAGTTTGAGCCAGTTTAGATGTTTGAGGGAGATGTAGTGGTGAGATTTGTAGGTTTGTTGTGCAGCAAATCTGTCTATTTTGTGGTAAGTTGATTCAGGTTTAAGTAAGGTGGAGTTAAGAATTGTGACTATTTGGAAGCAGTATGTTAGGCATGGCAAAAGATAAGCATGGGTGATTGTGGTTCTAGTCAGGGGTTAAGAATTTTTTTCATTTCTGAAGTGAAGTCCTAGTTTTTGATGGTTTTTCCTGATACAGTTATTTAGATGGAGGTCAAATTTTAGTTGATCATCAATGGTTACACCAAGGAGTTTAGTACTAGAGTCAGCAACTATGAGAGTGTAATTTAGTGATTTTATTTGAAAAGTAGATTTGATATGAGTAACAGTTTTGGGAGAAAGAGTTTGTTTTTTTGGGATTAAGGATGAGCTGATTATTGGTGAGCCAGGTTTCAACAGAGTTTAATGAAGACTCGGTAGCTGTTAGAAGATCAGAGGGTGAGTTAGCAATGGTGATAACTGTGGAGTTGTCTGCATATTGGACTAATGAGGGTTGTGGACAAGAGGAGTAGAGTGAGTTGATGAAGATATTGAAAAGCAGTGGTCCAAGGATGGATCCTTGGGAAACACCCATTTTCACAGGAAGGGGAGATGATAGTGAGGAGTGCCATCTTACTGATTGCTATCAGTCAGTGAGATAGCTAGAGAACCATGTTATTGTTGTAGTAGAGAAGTTGAGATCAGAGAGTTTATTCAGTAGCAGAGGACGTGAGACAATGTCGATGGTTTTGAGAGGTCAAGGAATAAGCATGAGATAAGTTTATGATTATCTCTAGCTTTAGAAATGGTGTTGAGAAAGGAAACTAGAGCTGTAGTGGTACTGGGGTTGGGTCGGATACCATGCTGATTGGGAGTGAGGAGTGTGCCCTGTATAAGAAATTAAATTACTTGTGTATGTATATATTTTTCTAAGACTTTAGGCAGAGGGGAGAGGATAGCTATTGGTCTGAAATTTGAGAGTTCTGTGGAATTGCCACCTTTGTGAATAGGTATGGTGTAGAATTGTTTCCAGATATCAGGTACTTTCATTTCAGAGATGGAACGGCTGATTAAAATAGATACTGGCAAAGCAATAGAGGGAGCAGCTATCTGAAGAAAGTAAGATGGGATACTGTCAACAGAAACAGAGCATGGTTTTAGTTTGGAAAGAAGGGTTTTGGTGTAAGCAGTAGGGACTGCTTTAAGGAAAAAAAAGAGTTTGCAAAGTTGGCTGTGGGTGGAAGTTCCAAGCAATTTGGGACATTGTTACTGGAGTATTTTAGGTTAGAATTGAAAAGCTTGGCTAGTAACTGAATGAAATAGGTGTCAAAGGAGTTAGCAGTCTCTTTGGGAGATTTGTCAGGAGATGGATTAGGTGAAGTATGATTACCAGGATGAAGTATTTGGTTTATGGCATTCCAGATTTTTTTTGGATCTGATTTTAGGGCAGCTGGAGGGTTATAATAGAAGTCTTTTTTATCTTTATCAATAAATTATACATTTTTGTCTTATTTCTCAGTTCTTTATACTTTTGCATATCTGTTGGTAGTTTAGTTTGGGTCCAAGTTTTCCATGCTCGGTCTCTGGCTGTCATGAGAGTGTGAATATTCTTAGATAGCCAAGGGGATATAGTAGCTTTTATCCTTACTTCCGTAATGGGGCTAGTGAGTTTAAGATATTTAGGAAGGTTGAGTTAAAAACATGAACTGCTTCATCAAGTGGGAGCTGGGTGAGGGAGTTCCAATTTATTCCGAGTAAGAGATTATTAAACGTTTCTGGATTGAATTTGGATTTATGACAGATTATGTATTTATGTGGTTTAGATAAGTCGGAGGTATGTCTAAGTACCTTTATTGGAGAGTGGTCACTCAGGGAGTCAGAGAGTGTTTCAGGACTATGGTATGTAGAGGGATTTGAGACAAGAATCCAGTAAATGAGTGTACTGGTAGAATGAATGTTATTGGTATGGGTAAGCAGGGAGATAAGTTGTGAAAAGCCATATAGATTTATATGGTATGTTGAGTTAGGACTGGTGAGTGTTTTCCAATTTATGTTCACGTCCCCAAGGAGGAGGATTTCATTAGGGATGTTTTGGGAGAGGTAGGAGACAATGCTTTCTAATAACAGAATGCTGTCCCCTGGTGGAATGTATATAGATACGACAGTAATAGTAGTATAGTCATTGAGCTTAAGGTTTGCTACCAGTAGTTCTGTGGGAGAAAAGGAAGGTATAGACAGCTTTGGGTATGTAAAAGTGAGGTTGTTGGAGTATACAATTGCAATCCCTCCTCCTTTTTTATTAGGGTGATCAAGGTGTATTATATTATATCCAGGAGGGAGTATGTCCTTATCTAGGTTTTGTGGTTTAAGCCATGTTTCTGAAAGGGAAATAATGTCTGGGTTTTGAGCAGATATCCAAGCATGAAGTTGGTTAACTTTATTAAGTATGCTTTGAGTGTTTATAGAGTAAAAGGAGATTTTTTTTTTTTGGTAAATTGTGAGGAGTGGTAGAGTTAGGATGGGTCCTGGGTTAGGGTGGATATCACCTGATGGGAGTAGTGAAATAGTATAGTAGTTAGGTTTGATAGTTATTAAGTAGTATTTAGTGTATTTTGATTTATTTGCAGATATTATGGAATGGGAGGGGGGATTTTTATTTTGTGGAGTTGTACATTCATGGGGAGGATGGATGCAAATATGAGGATTGGTTGTTGGGTACAGGAGAAGTTATAGTTGCGTGTATGGGTAGGGGGTATAATGATAAGGGGTTAATACTGTTGGTGAGGATGTTAGAGCATGGAGGAGACATAGTCATAGCAGTACTGCAGTGGAGAGGAGTGGTATATGCATGGTGATTACTGGGAGAAAAAAGATATAATAAAAGGTGGTATGGACCAGGAAGAAGGTTAAAGTTAGAGGAGGAAGTATGGGTAAGCTAGATTATGTGTAGTTAGTTGAAGGAGTGTGGTGCGATAGATGGATATGTGGTAGATAGGTTTTGTAAGTGGAGGAGAGATAATTTGGAAACAGGAAGGGGAGGGGTTTGATTATAGGAGGGAAATGGTGAAGAAGTATAAAGGAAATGACTATATTATCACATAGCCTATCCACTATACTAACAGTATACTGACTATATTTTCATTGTGCCTATCCACTATACTAATACTTAGCATAAGAACTATATTATCCCACAGCCTACCCAGTATACTAATGCTCAGTATATCAACTATACTACCACTCAGCCTATCCACTATACTAATACTTATTATACCGACTATATTATCACTCAGCATTCCCTTTCCTTTAGAAACAACAACACTTTTGCCATAGATCATGTCTTTACTATAATTAATGCAACTGCATACAATTACAATCGACTTTCTAGCTGCATTCCTCCTACTTTACTTATAACTATTTACTCCTGTTGGAAAACAAATATTAGTGATACAATGATTCCATTACAGTGAATCCAATTATAGAATTGCCTTCTGTTAACCAAAACCTATCATGCACATAGACTGACAAACAAATCAGTTAAATGAATAATTAACATAATAGGAGTAATTACATTTCTACAGTCTGGTAACACAAAGCCAAAACCCGTGCTAACTCTAAATCTGTTGTCTTAAGTACAAACAGCTGTCAATTGCATTAATTTGTCTACAGTCTATCTAAGAAGTAGAGATAACAAATGGACATTTCTTTAGACATGGACATTACTTTAGGCAGCCCTAAAGTAGAAATGTTTGCAGAAACCTGATTAAAATATAGTCTCTGCTACTTTACACACGTAAGTAAATATCATGCACAGTTTCTTGATGTATTACCAAAAAAAAAAGGTTGCAGGAAGAGGAGTAGCTTTACTTGTTAGACAAGACACAAACCTATCAGTGATAATAACCAAGTGAGATGTATATTCTGATACCGATCTAAACTGGCTAGTAATCTAAGCATATTGTGGGGATTCTAAACTCTACATTTCTCCAATATGTATCCACCTCCTTCTTCAGTGCAGCTAATAAATACAACTATAACAAAACTAAATGACCATAAACACAACGAAAACTGATAATACTGGATGATTTTAATGAAATGGCTAATATAAATCCCTCCAGTATGTCATTCTTATTCCGCAATGGAAGTTGTTAAGCCTAACCCCAGTAAAAGATCAGGTTCAGTCCTTAATTTGATAATTATAAATGTTCCCCTAAAATAAATCACTACAGTTATTTACATATCTGTTAAGTGATCATCACCCTATAATATTTATGTGGTCTTTCAAATCTAAGTATTCACCGCTCAAATTTTCATCCCATATAGATCAGTTCCTGAATCAGATGAATCTACATTACTTACCAAGTTTGGCAGTGCTAACTGGGCATCTCTTTACAAATGAGAATTCCCTTCCTCATATCTTGCTACTTTTTATAATTCTTTTATCGGTAATCAGGATATGCTGTGCCCAGTAGCTCTTACAAGAATAACTATCAAATACATACCAAAGTTAGTACCTGACACTAAAAAAAATGAATTCTGCAGATAATGTATGGAAAGATTGGAAGGAAGACAACACTAATTACTAACAATACACATCTTACCAGATATTTAACACAGTAGAATAAAAACAAATACATCCAATTCAACAAATTTGCACAGGATGTAAACTGTTTACTTTAGTGATCCCTAAACTTTTGAGAAGACAATAAAATAAATAACTAGCACTACAAATTTTCCCCAAAACTTTCAACACTGGAACATTAAACTACAAAATGTTTAATGTACTTAAGGATGACTTTATTTCAGCACTGTTATATGCAACTTACATAACTGTTTGACAAGTTTCTAAGCCCAACACTTAACACACTTTTACACAAGTATATTCAACAACCACCCCTCCTCCCCTTCAACTTCAAAAGCTTGCACAAGCAACAAGTATATATACACACAGCTTCAAGCATGTCTTAATTATATCTTCCACTAAGTACATTTGTGACTACCAATCTATATTTATTAGTTGTGCTTGAAAAATTCATGTACAACTGGATCCTGAGCATATTACCAAGCATGACTTATTGATCCAGAAACAACATCGATTCTGTCAGCAATTCAGCACCATTATGACCATTCACTCTCTCCAAATACTTACTAAAATGGAGAAAGGCCTCATCTCTGATGCTGTTTTTTATTAATCTAACAAGGGCATTTGAAACAGTTGACCGTAATAGGCTCATAAACAAATTAGCATCCTGTGGTTTATCTGTATGGTCATATAGTTCTCAAATTATGTAATCTGCAAATATTCCAGACCAACTCTAATCAATGTAAATTAGATACAACAATTAATTTAGGGAGTTCCACAAGGCTCTGTTCCACAGCCACTCATGTTTTCATTATTCATTACTGACCTACATTGGGGTATCTGAAACATAAACTTCATACTATTTGCATTTTATGTTGTACTAATATAATCAAACAACTTCTCAAAGGACTGAAAAAAGTTCTACACCAAAACTTTAGTTTGTTGTGGAACTGGTTAGGAGGCAATAAACTTAACATGACTAATGTAACCGCAATAACTTTTATTACCACACAGTGGATTACTTCAACACAAAAACACTTTCTGAAAGACCCATCTGCTAATCCCTCAGCAAACATACAAATACTTTAGTCAGAGTGTAAAATAAATCCTGTGTAAAATACCAAACTAAATCTTTAGTGTTCTTGTTTTGAATGCTGCTCAAAATAATCAGTCAGAAGCAATTGAGTATTATTACACATATGGATTTCCCACAAATCAGGAACAAAGCTGTCTTATTCAGCATAACTATTAGTAAAAAATGAGTTGCATTTATTTCTGGACTTCAATGATGGTGCAATGCCACACAGGATGATCAGCCAAAATGAACAAAACACTGCTGGGAACAGAGAGTTGGTGCTCATGCCTCATAACTGTAGTAAATTGTGATAAACAAGCAGGATGGTGAAAGGTCATGCTTAAGAGAAAGTAACTTACAAGTAAATATAAAGTATACTAGGATTATTACAAAAGTCGGATGACTGTTTTATAATGTTCAGGCTGGGGAGAGGTGAAAAAGTCACTGATTGTTTTCAAAATGAAATAGATGCATAACCTTTGGGTTGCTGTTTTATTTTCCTTGTAGAATACTTCTTAATTTTATTGTAATTAAAACTGATATAGTCTTACATTTTTTCTAACATAGTTGTTTTTCTCTTTCCCTGGAGTTTTTTTTTTTTGGGGGGGGGGGGGCTGTCACAGGCCCAGTTACTCTTGATGCTTTTGTGTTCTGTAGCTAATTTTTGTTGATGGTGTTGCTTTCTTTCTTAATTATATTGTTGTGCTTAATGAATAGCTAATGAGAAACTTTGATTACTGAAAGAAAAAACGGGTGTGGTATTCATAGTTTTGTATGTATACAATGTGCACTTGGGCAAGTTGCAGACATGTGCAAATACAGTGAAGTTCATAGAGCACTGGCCTCCAAATGTTACAGAACAAGTCCCATGTAAATGAATGCGCAATGACTTTTAAATGTGGAAATGTATACAGATGCTGCACTGATGATATAACAATGGAGTGCCTTTCCTGCTTTTTGTGAGTCAGAATTGCACAATACTACACAAGGGCATGTTATATACAAACTTTATATAAAGGCAAGGACTACCATTTCCAGTCACTTTGCAGCTGCCAAAAATGCTGACTGTATCAACTTGTTTCATGATTTTGTGCTTTGAAATACTTGCTGCTGCAGTAACACAAGTTGGTGATCTTGGTGGTACCTGTCAGTCAGGATGGAGGTATTACCAATAACTGTTAACTCATATAACAATTTTGAGGAAAAAGAGGTGGGCCTGGTTTCATTTTTGTGAACAGGGACATAATCAGGGCTTTGTTGAATTTGTATGGTCCACAGTTTGGATCAGGGAAAGTAAGGCCTTCCTATACTGTGGATTCCAAGGTATGTATGTATGGCTTTCACTATATTTCTCACAGGGACCTTCACTGACAGAATGGGTATGTTTGGTATCTGACATGCTTCAGCCTTAAGGATACTGCTACAGTTCCTCAATGTTTTCTATTTTATTGTCTGGCATGATTCCATGAGGTGCTTGGTGTGATAGATTACACCCATGTTGCAATTATGGACCTCAACTGTTCCACAGGGGAGGGGGTACTATAACAGGAAATACCACCATTCCATCAACTATCAGGTACTATGTGATGCACATGACTCTATCTCCATGTTGGCCCTGCATCCTGGTAGTACCCATAATTCCCATATTTGGCACACAAGTTCACTATATCACCACTCATACCTCTCAAAATCTAAATGCAAGAAATCTGGACATAGCTAAAAATAATGAGGGAAAAGGCCCAAGATCAGAGACAATTTTTAAATATTGCTCTTATAAACTTAGACTGTAGCTAGAATAAAAGGTGTTGCATTTTGAATTTTCTGAAGAATATGAGGTCTGAAACTCAAATATGTCATTATTTAGTAACTTCAGGCTTTAATGATTTGCCAGAAAACCACAGCCACATTTATGAGGCAAAAATTTAGACTTTCTGTCAAAATATGTAGAGTTGAGAGGTATGTCACCACTTCCTGCATGGTAGGATACAACATGGACACCTAGCAGGTAAATTGCCATAAAACATCAAAGGATCCCATAGCCACTTGTAAAAACAATGACTAAGGTGTAATAATTAACCACCCATTTTTTCCTTCTTTCCTTTAAAATTTGCAACAACTGGTCCAATACTACCAATTATTCGAGAGCCCACTTTCTGCCTCTTAGAAATCATCTTGGGATTAGTACTTCTGTTTTGCTCCTGGTAGGATAAGAAGCATAGGGATATTATTTCCTGGAGACTGCTGTTCACCAGAAATCCCGATAACTGCCTCATATGTGCAAGCTTGAAATTTGTGCTTATATTTTGCTTCTGATGAGAGAAGGAGAAGATGGCATTGATTCTTGACTATCTCTGATTGGGCAGTGAGTGTCTGTGTGGGACCTTTCTGAATGGTCTGATTGCTAATTAATGCATCTACCAGGAAAAGGCAACAACAAGCCTACATTCCCCTGCATCATCTGGGACAAGACATTTGATCACCAAAGACCCTGCGGCCTGCTTCTCATCTTGGGATTGGTGCTACTGTTTTGCTTCTGGTGAGAGAAGAGGCAAAGGGGCATTGTATCCCAGCAACATGAAGCTGTGGTGAGATCAGTACTAGCAGTAGCAAGGTAGTAGCCATTTAGGTAAATCCCCACTATTCATCATTCTGTATAGATGCAAGCACCTTGAGTTAACATGTTTCCTGTAAATGCATCTTGAAATTTCACCAGTACTTATTTGCACACAGGTCAACTAGTTTGCAGTGACAAGCACTGGCCTCAGAGTTGCAAACCAGATACTCCTGACTTTACTTTATATTCTCACCACAACTGTGTAATCAATAAAAAAGGGCCTGTTGTCATGGATATGAACTTTGCCACTAGCTCTGTTACCAATTGGTGGATATGAGCATCCTCCTGAGGGAATGTAGAAATTGCCTCATGTTTTCTGACAACCAGTCATTTCTCAAAAAAAAAAAAAAACTGATAAAGTATGCTAGAGATATAGTTATACAATGTCACTAGAGGGAAAGCTCTCACATAAACGTCTCCAAATGTCAGTCAGGTTGTCAGTAGTAGATATGCTGCACCCATCACAAACATTGCAAAGCACAGACATAGACCCATATATCGGTTAAAATGTAACTTTCCTAAACCACAAAGACCTTTTTAGATGAAGTACACGTAATAAATGCCCTCAGCAACCCTGAATGTACTCTCTGAAAACAACACCCACATCAACACATACAGCCACATCTCATGCAGCCTTTACTTCTAAGCCCACAAGGCAAACCACCATACAATCTAACATTCTGGTCATTAGAGACTCCATGGTGAGACACACTGATGTCCCTCTCACCAGGCTGACTAAGGAGAAAGTCACAATCAGTTGCTTATCAGAGGCTAGGATATGGCACATTGCACATGCAATCAGGTAATTGGACCACAAGTACCAATACGACTAAGTCATAGTCCATGTAGGTGTAAATGGACTGAGACATACCTCTCTAGACTAAATGAAGACAGACATCACGGATCTCTCTGAATATGTGTTCCAGGCTGGTACAAACCTAGTGTTGAGCAGCATTTTACCTTCTCTGAGGATGATTTCACAATAAAAACAGAAAATGACTGACTTCAATAATTGGCCTAGTTTTTGGTGTCATTTTAAGTGGGAGCAATATTTGTCAGCATGGAAAGAGATGGTCAACAGACAATGTGGCTTTGCCAGGGATGGTCTTCACCTCTCCCGTCAGGGTTTTCAAATATTAGATAAAACATTGCCCTCCCTCATAGTACTTTTTTAAGGCAATGCCAACCTGAAAGTCCTTCTGACATAAATAGTGAAACCAAGAAAATCTAAAGATGCTACTGGTTGGTGCTAGGAGTCTGAACAAGAAACTCCACTCCCTATAAGCTCTCCTCACCCTAGAGAATGCTGATATCTATGCTGTCACTGAGGCATGGCTTAAAGCCATGGAGAGCACACCAGCAGTGCAAGGCTATAATGCCTCCAACACAAAAGAGGAAAATCCCAGGATGCAAAAAACTCCCTTACCAGCCTCGGTAAGAAGCTGAGATCCCTCATAAAATCCTCTAAAGCTAGTTATGAAAATAAAATTGCCAAAGATTCCAAAGATAACCACAAGGCATTCTATAGCTATGTCAAGAATCTAAATGGCAATGCTCAGATCTGCTCTGAGGTACAACAGAATGGCATTAAATATACTGATCCCAAGGATATTGCCAATATCCTGGCAGATTGATTCAGTGCAAACTCCCCCCCCCTCTCACCCCCTAAAGGGCCAATCTCTCACCCCCTAAAGGGCCAAATATCGGTAATAACGGCCACACAGGTACAAAATGCACATTCCAAAGTTAAGAATGCAGCATCCATGGGACCAGATGACATCCCAGGCTGTGTACTACATGAACTACAAAATGAGCTGGCACCTCACCTAAGTGTCATGTTTAATCATAGCCTCACCTCAGGCTTCATGCCCACTGAGTGGCACACAGCTACAGTTATCCCACTCTACAACGGGGAACCACCTTGGATCCCGGGAACTACCGCCCCATCAGTCTGACGAGCCTGATCTGCAAGGCCATGGAACGTATTATGATGGAACTTATAGACAAAGACATTGGCAACCCTCAAACACTGGACCCCACACAGTTTGGGTTCGTGAAGGGCCGATCTTGTCTCCTGAACCTGATTGACTTCTTCGAATCAGTCTCCAGAGCTGTGGACAAGGGTAAGGTGGTCCACACAGCCTATATGGACCTTCCCAAGGCCTTCGACACCATCCTCCACTTTGGAATCTCGAAGAGGGCCAAAGAGGCGCTCTGCTTGACATGTATGGCTAGTCTATTCCAGAGACTGGGGAGTCTCTGAGTCAGGAATGTATTCCTCCAGCATGTTTTCTTCATTATGATGGCAAGGTTTAGATCCCTGGGACATGTGTCTCTGAGGGATTGGGATTTCTTTAAGTGCAGCATGTCCAACAGCTCTGGGTTTGACATGGCCTTGTATGTTAATCAGAGATCGCCTCTGAGTAGACGATATGCGACAGAGTATAGGTGGAGTTTGTTTAGATGGTCAGCATAGGGCATCTGCTTTAGGCCTATGATTTTTTTAGTGAGGCATTTCTGCGGCCCTTCCAGTTGTTGCAGATGTCTTGAGAGGTACATACCAAACGGGCGGTTGTATTCTATAATGGGTCTAATGAGGGATGAGTACAGTGGGACAATGACCTCCTTTTTTCTGGATGAAAAGCCCTTAGTGATGAGGTGTGCCACATAGAAGGATTTCCTGACTGTTGTGGCGATGTGGTTATTGAAGGTGAGACCACTGTCCACCTGTGCCCCTAAGTCTCTTATCACATTTTTGGCATTTAGTGTACTGCCACCTATGTGGTGATTCATGGGTATGTTTTTTCCTAAAGGGGATAACTATACATTTCTTGGCATTGAGCTTGACCCCATGGCTCTGGCACCAAGCACCTGTTTCTGTAAGGCCCTTTTGTAGAATATCCACATCATTTGGGGATTCAATAATGGCTCCCAGTTTGCAGTCATCTGCGAACTTTGTTAGCCAGAGTTCCTTAGTGTTGGCCTGTACTTCAGAGAAGTAGATGCCAAACAAGAGTGGTCCCAGGACTGAAGCCTGAGGTACTCCACTTGTCACTTGTCTGGAGCTGGATTTGGATTCGGCTACTTTTACAGTCCGGGTTCTGTCAGTAAGCCAGTTGGCAACCCATCGAGTGACATAGGGATTTATGCCCAGCTTAGTAAGTTTATTTATGATTCCAGAGTGGGGGATGGTGTCGAAGGCCTTGGCGAGGTCCAGATAGGCTGTGTGGACTGCCTTACCCTTGTCCACAGCTCTGGAGACTGATTCAAAGAAGTCAATAGATTCAGGAGACAAGATCGGCCCTTCACAAACCCAAACTGGGTGGGGTTCAGTGTTTAAAGGTTGCCAATGTCTTTGTTTATAAGTTCCATGATAATGCGTTCCATGCCCTTGCAGATCAGGCTTGTCAGACTGATGGGATGGTAGTTCCTGGGATCCAAGGCAGATCCCCCCTTGTGGAGTGGGATAACTGTTGCTGTGCACCACTCAGTGGGCACGAAGCCTGAGGTGAAGCTATGATTAAACATGACACTTAGTTGAGGTGCCAGTTCATTTTGTAGTTCATGTAGTACACAGCCTGGGATGTCATCTGGTCCCATGGATGCTGTATTCTTAGCTTTGGAGTGTGCGGTTTCTACCTGTGTGGCCGTGATTACTGTAATTTGGCAATCTTTTGGTATTGAGATGGGCCCTTTAGGAGGTGAGAGGGAGGTGAAGTTGGCACTAAATCGATCTGCCAAGATATTGGCAATATCCTTGGGAGCAGTATATTTAATGTCATTCTGTTGTAGCTCAGAGCAGATCTGAGCATTGCCATTTAGATTCTTGACATAACTATAGAATGCCTTGTGGTTATCTTCGGAATCTTTGGCAATTTTATTTTCGTAACAAGCTTTTGAGGATTGTATGAGGGATCTCAGCTTCTTACTGAGGCTGGTGAGGGAGTTTTTTGCATCCTGGGATTTTCCTCTTTTCTGCAACAGTTTCTTCCTTCTGTTGTATAGTTTGTTTATAGCAGGGGGCCACCAGATTGGCTTCCTTTTTTTGGAGAAGAGCATCTTAGTTCTATTTGGGATGGCACGATTCATGCATGAGTGAATGTGCTCGTACCGTGCCTTAGTGTAGGATTCTGCAATCGAACTTTCAGATCCCGTCTGCATGGGTGTCGTGAAGTTTGTCACTAATGACTTCAGTAGCATGAAGTTGGCTTTGGAGAAGTTTTTAAGGAGGTTTCCTTACTGGGGGTGGGGGTGGGATTTGGATGTCAAGGGTGATTTGCTTATGGTCAGACCTGACCAATGAGGGGGTGACCACTGGTGTGGAGCATCTATCTCCTATGTTGGTAATGACCAGGTCTGGGATATTGGAGCCTCTGGTGGGACAATGGATTAGTTGATCCAGGGCATTGGAATTTATGAATTTCAAGAACCATTGAGAAAAGGAGTTGGTACCCGAGTAGTTTTCCCAGTTAATGGCAGGGTAGTTGAAATCACCCAGTATTAGGGTGTTTGGTTGCATCTTAATATTTTCCAGTATGTTTAGAAAGGTGTAGTGAGAATCTTGGGGCATGGTGGGGGATCTGTAGCAAGCTACAATTTGGATTGCAATCTTACCTAGTGTTAGTTGCACCTGGAGAATTTCAGATGCATTGTGTTGGGCAATTAGCCTGGAGGTGTGAATATCCTTGGTGAATATGGACACTCCTCCATCTTTAGTGTTTCGGTCTTGTTTTTGTGGCCGAAAAGTATGGTAAGAGTTGTAGCTTGGTATTGCAGGGGTGCTCTATAGAGCCTTGAACCAGGTCTCAGGTACTGCACAGATATCGATGTTCTCATTTTTAGGAGTGCCTCGAGAGAGTGCATTTTGAGGTTTAGACTTCTAGCATTGAGTAGCATTACCTTCAGATTTTGCATGCTTGTGTCTGTTACAGTGGTGGTTTTATCCTTTGAACCTTGCCTAAAAAAGGCACTATAGGGGTGGCAAGAGCTTTAGCCAGTAACCTGAATCCCAGGGGTGACAGGTGCAGACCATTTCTGGCAAAGCATCGTGGTTTGTCAATCATGTTTTCCCAGGCAAATACTGGATCCCCTTTGAATGACACCAGAAGCTTAGCCAATTGTTGAAGTCAATCATTTTGTCCTTATACTGTGGTATCCTTCTGGGTGAAGGCACGATGCTACTCAGGGCTAGGGTCATACCTGCCTGGGCCACATGATCCAAGAGCTCTTCCATGTCTCTTTTCATGTAGTCCAGGGAGGTTCATCTCAAGTAATTCACTCCAGCATGGACAATGACGGAGTTGTATTTCTACTTGTTGTGGAGTGACTTGAGTGCATGCATTATGTGGCAGATCCTGGCACCTGACAGGCAGCTGAGTGTAATTTTCTCCTTCTTCAGCCTGGTGAGTGGGACATCAGTGTGCCTGACTATAGAGTCACCTATGACTAATGTGTTGGGTACATTGTCTTGCCTTAGGGGCTGTTCCTGCCTCTGCTGGGTGATCTTTCTTTCCGCTGTGTGTTTTTCACCCTCTTGTGACTGGAAGAGTTGGAAAACCCAAACCAGTCAAAGGCATCCCTTTTGGGCTGGCTCCCAGTTCATGTGAGCTTTTATCATTATTTCTGGCTGCATCATATTGGAACAGCAGTCTGCAGCCATTTCTACTCAAGTTTTCATTTTGTAACTCATTTTCATTCACCACTGTGTTCTTAGAATATGCTGGTGCTTCTCAAACTGTTCCCACCAAACCAGAAGTGCGAGGTCCTTTCATTTCCAGCTGAGTTCTATCCTTCTAAGTGTTCAACTTCAGTTACATTTTCATTTATATTTTTAGTATCAAGGTTAAACCTAGGCCAAACAAAGACATTACCTTTAGAAAAATCTGTACAGTCTCTTTGTAACTTCCGTATTTTAATATGCTGAAGCTTTTCATCATAAGTGTTAAGAGAATGAGAGTGTCTAGCTTTGCAAAATACACATAATTGTCCAAGTTCTTTTCTATTTCATTCTGCATTTTCTCTATTTTTTCAACCAGTTCATTTTCAATAGGTGAAAAAAAGTCCAGAAACAACTATATATACTTGAAGCTGGTATCTATGTTAAGGGCTTGCCATCTGGCCAACAATTCAGGGTAAGTCTCTCCATAGGAAGGCATACATAAAACATGCAGTCCTCTTGGAACTATTTTAAAATGAAGGCATGCTTCTAAATGAAGTCTTTGCCATTGCATACGTTTGAGTTTAAACAGTTCTTTTTCTAGTTTCAATTTTTTTTCATTGAGGCACTCATCTTCACACATATCAGGGTCACTGCATTCTCCATTAGCATTTAGTTGAACAAATAATAGAGGGTTATTGTTCATATTTATCATTCTCTTTGTTTTTTCCTTGAATGTTCTTGTACATGGTGTCACAGGGTGGTAATCAAGTTCAATAGCTTCTGATTCAGCACCAGTCATGTCTACTTTCTCAGCAGAATGTGAAGCAGCAGGGTTGTGGTGGGGTGGGGACCTACTATTGCTTTCAGTTTATCATCAGTATTTAAAATCTTCCAGTTCATTTTTATCACCTGGGAAACAACACCAATATCACTATTGTAATGTAGATTTATTCTCATAAATGGGTGTGTGATAAAGTTTTAACTGGCCATGGTGGCTCCAGTGGGGTTTCTTCTCATCCTGTATGGTATATTTTACCACTGTGGACCTTTGGATTTTTAAGCCTTGTATAATTAATTACATGTGGTTAGCCCTTTTGTAAAATGGTTTTAGCACAAATATCAGAAGGATTACACATTTTTGACACTGCTTAAGTCAGACAGGTCAGACATTACAGTTAGTACATTAAACAAACGCCACTGTGATGAAATGTATTTTTTGTTGTTGCATGAATTTAGTACTGACAGGAACCCTGCTTTTTTAGCATGTTTACCCTGTGTGTTAACATACCCCGCTGAATGTTTCAGTGATCACTGGGGTATGTTATTTTTAAAGACCATTTTATGTTTACATTCATTATGCTGTCTGTCAGAGAGCACTCTGTTTAACTCATTTTATCCCACTTTACTCAACAGACCAGTAAAACTACAGTCGACAGCACACTTAACATGGATATTACTGGCCAGTATTCCATTCTGGAAGATAGGCTCCATTAGGCAGTTACTGGACTACCAGAATTTTTACTATTGTGAACGTTTCAGCAGCTCTTATTCTAGACGTTGATATTGGTTGCAGTTTATATCAAAATTAACTGCACCTGGACCAAATATGGAAAATGTTTCTCACTCTGATTATAAGGAAATAACATTTTAGATATTTATTACTCTTTGTAGTTACAGAGGTACTCTGAACAGTTAGCCTAGACAACAGCGAACATAACAAAATATATAACTAGGACTGCTGCTGTTTTTAACGGCATCCTGTAAAGGACACTTCCATTATATTTTGGAGTATTGTTTGCCTACTCATTACTAATGCAGTAATTCATTAGGTGTGCAGACAACCTTGGTATACTCAACTGCTTCTGTTCTGTGGAAGGGATCAAGCCCAAATCTGATCATCCATAGGATTTAATTTAATTTATACGTAACCACAGCAACATTACTTTCTGCAAAATAATTGTTTTTGGTTTGTGTATCTTTGTTTTCACTCTTCCCATTAATGTCCTACATATGAAATGTTGTTGATATAGTACTAAATACAAAATTGCCACATCTGTTCTGTCTCAGCCATGAGATTCTAATATCTGCAGTAAATACAGAAGTGTCAGATATCAATTCCCTTGTCTGCTGTCATGGATTCAAAGTTCTAAACCTGCCATTTAGACATAATGGATTCCTGGCTAAAAATGTATAGCAGTATTTCTCCTGAAGGACTTCCACATATTTCAGAGCCAAAAGCCTAGTTCAAATAGATAATGGAGTCATTCTACTCATCTGAAGCCATCACATGGCAGATTATTAAAATTTCTAGCAGGTATTCTAATTATGAACCTAAATGGGTGATTTGTCATTTCGTTCTTGAAAGAAAGCATAACTTCATTGGCTTGCCCTAGTAGATACTCCTCAATTACCTTAACATAGAAATTTTATCTATCTTCTAGCAATTTACAACCGTACTTTAGAAAAGATAGCATTATCCTTTTTATTAACTTCAACCTTAATTAGTTAAAACAACAAATGCTCCTTTACTTAATGGATAAAGACAGCTTTCCCTGTCTCAACTGGTTTAGCAGCTAGCTAGGCCTAATACCCACTCAGTACTTGTTTTGATTCTAACTTTCCAGAAAAAAAGTTAGCTCCCCTAATGGCTGGACTATTTTCTGTGAACAATGCTTAGGTGCAGGTGCATGCTATATCTAGGAATAACATCATTCATTCACACAGTACAATTAAAAAGTGACTTTGCTGAATGAACTAGTTCCAATTAATTGGTCCTCTTTTACCTCAGAAGAGGAATGCAGTGGTGCTGTAAATGATGTCTTTTGGCATCAAACTGTGAATGCAGGGAAAGTATTAGCCAAAGAAGACTATAAGAATCAGAAGAAATCCCATCCCATGGATGGCAAGTGAAATCTATCAGACCACAGACCAAAGAAAACTAGCATGGCACACATACAATGAACTGTGCAGTTGATTCTTTTGGCAGATGTACTGTTTCTTAGGAACTATTATAAAATACTGGCCAGGATTGTCAAGCCTAATTTTCTCTCCCAAACGCAAGCCTTATTACTCAATAACTGCAGAATAGTTTGGTGTGAGATCAATATTATCATAGGCTGTGCCCTACATATAAAACTAACAACCCTTGAGGTCAAGAACCAGAAATCTTCTTCACCACCTGCTGTATAGATTTCTAGGCTAACGGCTTAAAAGCCCTTGTAAGCCTAACCAATACAACCAGATTTTACCCAATATATGGTTCCTAGGGGCAAGATGATGGCATGGATTTGTGCTTATGCCTTGAGTATCTTACAGATTGCCCTGTACCCCAGGTGTGAATTTGTGATTCCCCATCCATTGTTCCAAACTGTGTTTGAAGAGGGCCAGGGAAGGGCTCTGCTTAATGTGAAAAGGAAACCTGTTCCAAAGAAGTGGAAATTTCAGACACATATATGTTTTTTCTAGCATGTTTTTTTTTGTCACTGGCTAAGTTTAGATGCTCAGATTGGGTGATCCTATAGCAATAACCCATGCCTGGGTGTGGGTAATGCTAAATTTACCCACGGTTGGCGTGGTTTGGTCCCAAGGGCGAAGCCCGAGGGACCAAACAAAGCCAACCGTGGGTAAATTTAGCATTACCCATACCTAGAAGTGGGTTATTGCTATTATACCATGACATTATTTAAGAAAAGAAACTATTACTTTTCTTAAATAATGGCATAGTATAATGCCTGTTTACTGCCCTTCCGCAGATGTCTGGCATCAGCGGCAGTTCTAATGTACTGCGCCTGCGCAGTACATCAGAGTTGGGCAAAAGCAACGGAGAAAGCAAGATCTCCGTTGCTTTTTAGTCTCGCTATGTTAAATGAGTTTAACATAGCGAGACAGTTTAAAATAAGCAACGGACATCTCCGTTGCTTTTTTTTACTGTTTCGCTATGTTAAACTCATTTAACATAGCGAGACACTAAAAAAAAGCAACAGAGATTTTGCTTTCTCCGTTGCTTTTTTTAAAACACTGTCTCGCTATGTTAAATGGGTTTAACATAGCGAGACAGCTTTAAAATAAGCAACGGAGATCTCCGTTGCTTATTTTAAAGCTGTCTCGCATGTTAAACCCATTTAACATAGCTTAAACAGTGTTTTAAAAAACCGAGTTATACTAATGGAAAAAAGTCTGGGCGACCGGACCTTTTTCCATTAGTATAACTCGATTTACAACGGGCACGCTGGCCAATCAGCGTGCACGTTTTGGGGGGGATCATGGTATAATTGTGCTGTTTGACTAGCAGATGTGTAGCAGCTCTGTCAGGGCTGGATTTGTGAGTGTCTTGCAGCTCAGGAATAGGTCACCCCTTAATAGCCAGGAGGAGATGGACTAAATGGGTACAGCTTTTAGTCTATCTACACAGGACATGTTTAGACCCTGTATTTTCTTTGTGAGGAACATCTGAGGTCACTTCAACTGCTATAAGTGTCTAGTCAAGTACATGCCAAATGGCACATTGTACTCGATTATTAGTTTAATGAGGTGGAAGTACAGTGGGATAATAATTTCCTAAGATCTGAATGCCATACCTTTACTTAATAAACTAGTTGTGCCACACAGAAGGACTTCCTCACCACTGTGGACACATGGCAGTCAAAGTTCAGGCAGCTATCTATCTGTGTTCCTAGATCTCTCAGCCCTAAGTCTACTCTTAGGGGTGTGCTATTGATGTTGCAATTTACAGGGATATTTGACTTCCCAAAGGTATGGTAATGTATTTTTTCTCATGTAGCTTTAGACCATGGTTCTGGCACCAATCATTTGTCTGATCTAGACCCTCCTGAAGGATATCTATATCATGGGTGGGATTCAATGATTGCTCCAAGCTGCAGTCATTGGCAAACGTTGTCATCCAGAGGTCTTCCTCATTAGCCTTGACTTCAGAGAAGTGTATTCTGAACAGAAGTGGTCCTGACACTGAGCCCTGTGGTACACCACTAGTAACTGGCCTCTTGCTGGATCTGGATTCACCCACTTCAACCACATATGTCCAGTCCATGAGCCAGTTATCTATCCATCTCATGATGTAGTGATTTTTGCCTATTGTTGTGAAATTATTTATAATACCTAAATGGGGAATTATGTCAAATGCCTTGCCCAGGTTGAGATAGGTGGTTTGTACTGTGTTACCCTCATCTATGGTCTTAATGACTTTCTCAAAGAAATTCACCAGATTCAGTAGGCATGACCTGCCCTTGACAAAGCCAATATGGATCAGGTCCAGTGTTTCGAGGTTTTCTATGTCATTATTTATCAGGTCCATGATTATTCTTTTCATGGCCTTAGATATAAGACTAGTTAAACATATGAGGAAACAACTATCTTACACTTGTTGAAGGTTTACCAGTGGAAAAGTGAAGCAAATAAAGAAAAAAACCTCTGGTATTCCACCATAGCAAAAATCCACCACAATAGAGTCCTGTGTCCAACAGGAAGCAAATTTAATGGAAAAAATAAAAACAGCATTAAAATTCCATAGTGATAAAACGATAAGTGCTTTCGGCTATTTAGCCTTCTTCAGATCGTTATCTTTTGGTAGCAATGCCTAATATTTATACTAAAAACTAACCAATAAGGTTTAAAATCAATTAACTTCTAAACCAATCATGTCAATTTATTCTTAGTCTTTATAAGAATATCCAGTAATCTTTCTTTGCACTACTAAGTAGCCAATAGCTATGATTAAAAATTGGCGCCAAAAATATGCTAATATACTATGTTGGCCCATCCTACTTTAGCTATATGCTAATATACACTTCTCTGCCTAGTTTTTTACTGGCTATAAGTGCCGAATGTATCATTCCAATGAATTTAGTTTTACATAGCTTCCCTGTTTCCACTTTGCTGCCATCCAGTGGCCAAAGTGTAATACTAACTTTTTAAAAGATTTTTCAGAAGCATTTATTTCCATTATTTTTATTCCTGCATGGCTTCTCTGTTTCCACTTTGCTGCCATCCAGTGGCCAAAGTGTAATACTAGCTTTTTAAAAAATTTTTCAAGAGCATTTGTTTTATTTTTCTTTGTTTGTCATATATAAACTTACTATAATTAACTTTAACTAACAGGTCACCTTTCTGGAATTTTTAATATTTAATATATGATCTTCTTTAACAGTTATCTACTTTTCCAGATATATGAAACAATTCTTATCTATAACTACCAAACTATTAAAATATTAAAGTATTACTGACACAGCCAAAAGCATGGTCACTATGTCAACTCTGCTTCCATCAGCACAGAAGTGCATAGCTGCACATTATAATTTTATATCCTTTTACTATATAAATAGAGAGTCCATTATTCACTAAATAATCTCTAGATATATAAATATAAATATATGAAATGACGTCCCTATTCACTGTCTTGATAGAAAACTATGTCCAAATATACCTGTTGCAAGACTATCACTATTATGAAGCAAGAACATGCACACATCCTTAGTGAAAAACAATATTCAGATCTAAAGTACTTTCCATATCAGAATTAATAAATACTTAATAGCTGAATATTATTATACTTATTAAACTTGTAGTTTTGTATTTGATGAACCTAACAAAACTGAAATATATGGTTATTATATCATAATGTCAACTAAAAGGAAAAAAAAAAGAATGAATAAAAATGAATTATGAGTCTAGTGGTTCTGAGTTGTGATGGTATTCCTTCTAGTTTTTAATATGGGTTTCAATGGAACTATAGTGTTTAGTCCAGGGGGACGATTTGCTCTCATATTAATTATCCAAGATATTTCACCTAGTTCAGTTCGATTATGGACATCTCCTCCTCTATTGGTCTGGATAACAGTTTCAATTGCTTTAAAAAGGAAGGAATGAGTCGGATATTGTGTTATATGCACTGCTAGTGCATTGTTTGGTTCCTTTTGTCGTATATCTCTTAAGTGTCGTAGTATACGATCTTTAAGGTTCTGATCTGTCTTGCCTATGTAAAAAGCATTGCATTGATGGCAAGTGGCCAAATACACTAGATATGCTGTGGTGCAATCAGCATATACATTGAAGTGATATTGTTTATTTCCATAAGTGGAGACAAAGACATTTGAACTGTCAATGTAAGGACAGGCTTTGCATCTACTACATTTAAAAGTGCCCCTTCTGTCTGAATGTATATTTTGTGTGGTGGTACCAGCTCTATTACATAAGAGTCTTTTCAAGTTTTTCTTGTTTTTATACTGAAATCTCGGTTTCTCTCCTACTATATGTTTAATTTTTTCATCCATTGTTAATATTGACCAATGTTTTCTTATTATATCACATATCTGTTTATTGTCTGAACTATAAGTTAACAGACAATTTAACTGTGGAATATGATTATCAGAAACAATGGCTTGCTGTGAAGAAGTGTTCTTCTTGGAGAAATAAGGTTGGCCTCTGCCTTTCCTTATTTCCTGAAAATTTTGTTTGAGTCTTAAATTTTTATCTAAGCAGGATCTTTCCTTAAGGTATCTCCGTACTTTACATTGTTCTTCAACAAATTCCTCATCTTTAGTGCATAATCTAGATGCCCATAGGACTTGATTTTCATAGATGTTTTTGAAAATATGTCCAGGGTGCATACTTTGTTTATGTAAATAATGGTTTCTCCAGGTGTCTTTCCTATGGATGCTTGTATTTATGCCTTCCTTAGGATCTAGGTGGACTTTAACATCCAAAAAATCTATTTCTTGATATGATGAACTTGCTTTGAATATAAGAAAATTAGTACTTCCATTGATGTAATCGACTTAGCTATTCAGCTCTTCTATCTTTCCTTGCCATAAGATAAAGACGTCATCAACAAAATGACCATAGTATAGTTGATGTGGGAGCCATATATTATTTTCTGAGAAGATGGTTTCTTGCTCCCATTCTGCTAATACCAAGTTTGAGTAACTATTAGCACATGGTGTACCCATGGCTACTCCCCATGTTTGTAAATAGAGGTCTTCTCCATAGATAGAGATGTTGTTTTCTAGAACAAGTTCTAGCAGAGCACATATTGGATCTACTGCTATATTGTGTCTTCGTAGGAAAGTATTAATAGCATGCAAACCATAGTCATTAGGCATAACTGTGAACAGATTGGTAATGTCCATAGTTACCAATATAAGATTTTCAAACACTGTCAAGTGTTTAGTTTGTTTGAAGAAATCACTCAAAAATTGGCCAGTGTCTTTCAGAACTGTCTTTGCAAACGGTAATGCCTTTTTCAACTTATTTTCTATAAACATAGATAGCGGTTCTGTTATCCATTCTCTACCAGAGACAATGGGTCGTAAAGGAGGGTCATGTAAGTCTTTATGAATTTTGGGCATTCCACTTATACTAGGGTATAAAGGATGAGATGTATCAAAGAATTCATATTGTTCTTGAGTAATACGTCTTTCCATTAAAAGTTCATATAAGATGCTACGAAAGAGTGTAATTCTTGTTGTAACATCCTTCTTATTCAGTTTTTTATATGTGTGTTAGTCTTCCAACATTGTTGTCATTTTGTTCTTGTACCGCTCAGCTTCCATTATGACTATGTATCCTCCTTTATCCGCTGGTTTTATGACTAAATTATCTGAATGTCTAAGCTGTTTTAAAGCTTCATTTTCTTTGGCTGTCATGTTATAAAATGTACATTTCTTTTTGTTAGTAGAGTTCCTAATTTCAAAGATCTCTTCTTCACATAATCTTAAAAAGAGCTCAACCAATGAAGGATTTACTGGAGTAAAAGTACTTCGCATTCTAAGAGAGGGTTCATAGGTGTTGTTTTGACCAAAAAAGCATTTCAACGAGATATTTCTACAAAAAAAGTTTAATGTCTGTTATAAATTCATTCAAGTCAGATGTCAATGATGGTATGAAGGTCAGACCCTTTTTAGTAAGGTCATAGCTTCATGGCTTAGTTCTGTCTGTGAAATATTTACTACTAAATTAGATGGATTCTCATTAATTTCTTAAATTTCTTGCACTTCCGCTCTTGGCTCTGAGTTCTCTGAGTTTTGTAGTTGTTCTGTTTCATAAAAACCGGTAAAGGCCAATTTACTGGTGTGTGTACTACTCCATCCCTGGGCCTAGTTGTTGGTGTAGGGTCATTATGATCTATCAATAATGTATTCTCAGATGATGTTTCATGAGATGTTGAAATATTAGCATTGACTTCCAATAAGTCATTAGAAGAGATATCTTTTCATTCGTGTGAGCTAGTAGTTGGCATTTTCTGTATGGTCGAATACATGCCTTCTAGCTGTATATTTGGTCTTTCTATATGTTCTCCATTTTTTCTCACTGATGTTGTGTTTCTTCCTCCATTGGGAATTTCTTCTTTAGGCCATGCGAAAATGTTACCGTTCGCAAAATCTCAATGGTCACGTGCCAGTTTTTTGATCTTTTGTTGTTTCAATTTAGTATCGTAAATATTGAGATTATGTTGTAATCGTTCTAGCTCATGTACTTGTTCTTCCTTCAAATCCAATTTCTCTAGGTCTTCTTGTGTAGTTACAATACTAGATGAGTTTTTATCTTCTTCTGGTTTAAAAAACTCTATAATTATTTCCATATATCTTTGGCTGGTCTCAATATTAATTGCTTGCCATTTGGCCAGTAGTTCTGGGTATGCATTACCATATGAAGGGAAACATTTGATCTGCATCCCTCAAGGAACTAGTTTATGGTGTATACAGGCTTCCAGATGGAGCCATTGCCATTGTAGTCTTTTTAGGCGAAAGGCAGCATTTTCTACATCACATAAGATATTTCTAAAGCTAGAGTCATCAGAAAGCACTGTTGTCAAAGATGTAGTTTCTTGATTCAAGTTTATCTCTAGCAGGGGATTCTGTGAGTCTCCTGTTAGCTGAGACATCGTATAAATCATGTTTTTTTCTTTTATATTTGAATGAATGTCAGCCATGGACAAACAAAGAAAAAATCTCTGGTATTCTACCACAGCAAAAATCCACCAGAGGTTTTTTCTTTGTTTTCTTCACTTTTCCACTGGTAAACCTTCAACAAGTGTAAGATAGTTTTTTTTCCTTGAATTGCTGTAGTTCTAATCTTACACTGTCCATGGCTGACATTCATTCAAATATAAAAGAAAAAACATGATTTATACAATGTCTCGGCTAATAGGAGAATCACAGAATCCCCTGCTAGAGATAAACTTGAATCAAGAAACTACATCTTTGACAACAGTGCTTTCTGATGACTCTAGTTTTAGAAATATCTTATGTGATGTAGAAAATGCCGCCTTTCGCCTAAAAAGACTACAATGGCAACGGTTCCATCTGGAAGCCTGTATACACCATAAAATAGCGGATAAAGGAGGATGCATAGTCATAATGGAAGCTGAGTGGTACAAGAACAAAATGATAACAATGTTGGAAGACTAACACACATATAAAAAAACTGAATAAGAAGGATGTTACAATAAGAATTACACTCTTTCGTAGCATCTTATATGAACTTTTAATGGAAAGACGTATTAATCAAGAACAATATGAATTCTTTGATACATCTCATCCTTTATACCCTAGTATAAGTGGAATACACAAAATTCATAATGACTTACATGATCCTCCTTTATGACCCATTGTCTCTGGCAGAGAATGGATAATGGAACCGCTATCTATGTTTATAGAAAATGAGTTGAAAAAGGCATTACTGTTTGCAAAGACAGTTCTAAAAGACACTGGCCAATTTTTGAGTGATTTCTTCGAACAAACTGAACACTTGACAGCGTTTGAAAATCCTTTATTGGTAACTATGGACATTACCAGTCTGTTTACAGTTATTTCTAATGACTATGGTTTTCATGCTATTAATACTTTCCTACAAAGACACAATATAGCAGCAGATCCAATATGTGCTCTGCTAGAACTTGTTCTAGAAAACAACATCTCTATCTATGGAGAAGACCTCTATTTACAAACATAGGGAGTAGCCATGGGTACACCATGTGCTAATAGTTATTCAAACTTGGTATTATCAGAATGGGAGCAAGAAACCATCTTTCTCGGAAAATAACATATGGCTCCCACATCAACTATACTATGGTCGTTTTGTTGATGACGTTTTTATCTTATAGCAAGGAAAGATGGAACAGCTGAATAGCTATGTTGATTACATCAATGGAAGTACTACTTTTCTTATATTCAAAGCAAGTTCATCATATCAAGAAATAGATTTTTTGGATGTCAAAGTCCACCTAGATTCTAAGGAAGGCATAAATACAAGCATCCATAGGAAAGACACCTGGAGAAACCATTATTTACATCAACAAAGTATACACCCTGGACATATTTTCAAAAACATCTATGAAAATCAAGTCTTACGGGCATCTAGATTATGCACTAAAGATGAGGAATTTGTTGAAGAACAATGTAAAGTACGGAGATACCTTAAGGAAAGGTCCTATTTAGATAAAAATTTAAAACTCAAACAAAATTTTCAGGAAATAAGGAAAGGCAGAGGCCAACCTTATTTCTCCAAGAAGAACACTTCTTCACAGCAAGCCATTGTTTCTGATAACCATATTCCACAGTTAAATTGTCTGTTAACTTGTAGTTTAGACAATAAACAGATATGTGATATAATGAGAAAACATTGGTCAATATTAACAATGGATGAGAAAATTACACATATAGTAGGAGAGCAACCGAGATTTCAGTATAAAAACAAGAAAAACTTGAAAAGACTCATATGTAATAGAGCTGGTACAACGACACAAAATACGTTCAGATAGAAGGGGCACTTTTAAATGTAGTAGATGCAAAGCCTGTCCTTACATTGACAGTTCAAATGTCTTTGTCTCCACTTATGGAAATAAACAATATCACTTCAATGTATATGCTGATTGCACCACAGCATATCTAGTGTATTTGGCCACTTGCCATCAATGCAATGCTTTTTACATAGACAAGACAGATCAGAAGCTTAAAGATCGTATACTACAAAGAGATATATGACAAAAGGAACCAAACAATGCACTAACAGTGCATATAACACAATATCCGACTCATTCCTTCCTTTTTAAAGCAATTGAAACTGTTATCCAGACCAATAGAGGAGGAGACATCCATAATCGAACTGAACTACGTGAAATATCTTGGATAATTAATATGAGAGCAAATCGTCCCCCTGGACTAAACACTATAGTTCCATTGAAACCCACATTAAAAACTAGAAGGAATATCATCACAACTCAGAACCACTAGACTTATAATTCATTTTTATTCATTCTTTTTTTTTCCCTTTTAGTTGACATTATGATATAACCATATATTTCAGTTTTGTTAGGTTCGTCAAATACAAAACTACAAGTTTAATAAGTATAATAATATTCAGCTATTAAGTATTTATTAATTCTGATATGGAAAGTACTTTAGATCTGAATATTGCTTTTCACGAAGGAAGTGTGCATGTTCTTGCTTCATAATAGTGATAGTCTTGCAACAGGTATATTTGGACATTGTTTTTTATCAAGACAGTGAATAGGGATGTCATTTCATATATTTATATTTATATATCTAGAGATTATTTAGTGAATAATGGACTCTCTATTTATATAGTAAAAGGATATAAAATTATAATGTGCAGCTATGCACTTCTGTGCTGATGGAAGCAGAGTTGACATAGTGACCATGCTTTTGGCTGTGTCAGCAATATTTTAATATTTTAATAGTTTGGTAGTTATAGATAAGAATTGTTTCATATATCTAGAAAAGTAGATAACTGTTAAAGAAGATCATATATTAAATATTAAAAATTCCAGAAAGGCGTCCTGTTAGTTAAAGTTAATTATAGCAAGTTTATATATGACAAACAAAGAAAAATAAAACAAATGCTCTTGAAAATTTTTTTAAAAAAGCTAGTATTACACTTTGGCCACTGGATGGCAGCAAAGTGGAAACAGGGAAGCCATGCAGAAATAAAAATAATGGAAATAAATGCTTCTGAAAAATCTTTTAAAAAGTTAGTATTACACTTTGGCCACTGGATGGCAGCAAAGTGGAAACAGGGAAGCTATGTAAAACTAAATTCATTGGAATGATACATTCGGCACTTATAGTCAGTAAAAACTAGGCAGAAAAGTGCATATTAGCATATAGCTGAAGTAGGATGGGCCAACATAGTATATTAGCATATTTTTGGTGCCAATTTTTAATCATAGCTATTGGCTACTTAGTAGTGCAAAGAAAGATTACTGGATAGTCTAATAAAGACTAAGAATGAATTTACATGATTGGTTTAGAAGTTAATTGATTTTAAACCTTATTGGTTAGTTTTTAGTATAAATATTAGGCATTGCTACCAAAAGATAACGATCTGAAGAAGGCTAAATAGCCGAAAGCACTTATCATTTTAGCACTATGGAATTTTAATGCTGTTTTTACTTTTTCCATTAAATTTGCCTGGTGTTTGACACAGGACTCTATCGTGGTGGATTTTTGCTGTGGTGGAATACCAGAGGTTTTTTCTTTTTTTTTAGTTAAACATATGGGTCTGTAATTTCCTGGGTCAGCAGATGGTTCATAGGTAGGTACTAGGCTATCGGCCCTGGGGCCTATACAAGCCCAGCCAAAAAGGTACCCTGGCTTTTGCCACCCAAGAAAATTATTTTCCTGTGCCACTGTCGAGCAGAGCCACAGAGATGATCCCCAGGGTGAATTTCCTATTTCCCATCCAATCATCAAGATTTTTCTTGAAGAGTGCTAATGAGGAGCTTTGTTTGATATAGATAGGTAGTTTATTCATAGGTTCATAGGCTGGTAGTAGGCTAACTGCCTTTGCAGGCCTATCTAAGCCTAGCCACTTACCCCATGTGAGAATCAAACCCTGCATCTTCTGTTTGTAAGGCAAACACCTTAACCATTATACCATCCTCCCACCCTTATACCATCCTCCCACCAGAGTATGGGAAGTCTCTGGGACAGGAATCTATCCCTCCGGCATGTTCTGTTTAATGTGGTGACAAGATTTCGGTCCCTAGAACATGTAGCTCAGAGGGATTGGGATTTCTTTAAGTGGAGCATGTCCAACAGCTCTGGGTTTGACATAGCTTTGTATGTTAGGCAGAGGTCACCTCTGAGTAGTCGATATGCGATGGTCCCCCTTTATGCAGAGGGATGACTGTTGCCAGCAAGTCTGGAGGCTGTGGTTAAATAAAGATCCTAATGGGCCTGATAAGTCCTGATTTAAGCTGTTTTAAGAAGCAACCTGGTATATTGTCAGGCCCCATTGAAGCCATGGTTTTAGCTTTAGAGAGTGCAGTGGCAACCTGTTATTTGATGATAATTGGTGGTGGAGTGGTGGAGACTATTTTTTGGGGGAGAACTGGGAGTGATGGGGAGATGAAATTGGAGCTGAATTTGTCAGTCAGATTTGCTATATCTTCTGGCTCCGTATAGGTGATGCTGTCTACAACTAATTCCGCACATTGCCGAGTATTGCCCTTTAAGACTGCAGACATAACTGAAAAATACATTATGGCTATCTTTAGCTTTGGAAGTTATTTTACATCAAAGTCTGCTTTCAGAGACTTGACTAGTTCTTTGATTTGCTTGATTAGACTAATGAGGGACTTTTTGCTCTGTTGTGTGCATTCCCTGTTACTTATCAAAAGGATTTTCTTTCTTTTGTTGTACAATGAAAAGATTGTTGTACAATACAAGAGGTCCACCAGGAAGTCTTGTTTTTGCAGTCTGACCTAGGTTTATTCCGGTCTGGTACTGTTGTTTCTATGCAGATTTATATGGTCATGCAGAACTTTTGTATAAACCTCTGCATAGGTTTCTGTGTTGGGGGAGCTTGGAAACTAGCTATTCTATTCCTTAATAGGGAATAATTTACCTTAGAGAAGATCTTAATGTTTTTGGGGTTGGTGGGGGGACTATTTTTACCTTTATTTCAAGGGAGACCACTTTGTGATCTGATCTTATCAGTGAGGATATCACACTGGGGGGGGGGGGTGGGGGGGTGCAGCACTTTCCCATATTTGTGAGTACCCAATCTAGGATATTTGTTCTCCTAGTGGGAGTAGAGACCAGCTGCTCCAGGGCATTTGAATTTACAAACTTAAGAAATCTTTGGTCCTGCATGTTAGTGGTCATGCATGCCTCTCAATTAATGGAGGGGGTAGTTAAACATCACCCATGAGTATGTATTTGGCTGGATAGTGAGTGTGATTCTAGTAGCTTCATGTATGATGTATGGGTTTCCTGGTTCATGGTGGGAGACCTGTAGCTAGCAAGAATATGGTAATGGATTTTTCCCATGGTTAGTTGGATATGGAGCTTTGAGGTATGCTTATCTTTTATGTAGACAGATACACCTCCACCTTTTGCTCTTTTATGTTTAGTGGGTGATCAGAATGTATGAAAGACATTATAGCCATGCACTGCCGGAGTGTTTTCTGTGGCTTTGAACCATGTTCCAGTAACTGCATAGACAGCATTCTTCAGGGTGAGGAGTGCTTCCAGGGAGTGCAGTTTCTTGTTGAGATTTATAGCATTGAGCAGTACACTTTTTGCTTGTCCTGAGTAGCTTTTGTTATGTTGGAAAGTGTGTCTGTTTGCCAATGCCTAAAAAAGGCACTATAGGTGTGGATAATGTTTAGGCCAGTATCCAAAACTCTGGACGTGACAGGTGAAGACCATCCCTGGCTAAGCATCATGGCCTGTCAGCCATGTCCTCTCAGGCTGACAAATATTGGACCCCTTTGGAATGGCACCAGTAGTTAAGCCAATTGTTAAAACCAATCATTTTCTGCTTGTTTTGTGGCATCATCTTTGGAGATGGTAGAATGCTGCTCAGTGCTAGGCTCATACCTGCATATGACACATACTTTGAGAGCTCAATCATGTATCTTTTCATATAGTTCAGGGAGGTATGTCTCAGGTCATTCATGCCCACATGGACTATGACTGAGCTATAGTGGTATGTAGGTGTAAGTGACCAGAGTGCTTGTGTGACCTGGTGGATCCTGGCCACTGAAAGGCAACTAACTGTAACCTTCTCTTTACCTCTCCTTATCCAGCTGTAAGAGGGACATCGGTGTGTCTCACAATGGAGTCTCCTATGACCAGAATATTGGGTTGCGAAGTGTTTCGCCTCATGGGCTTGGTAGTTGAGAGACAATGAGCTGTGGTCTTATGTGTTGTGATGGGAATTATCTTGTTTGCATGCATGTGGAGTTTCTGAGGACTGCGCCTGAGAAACCTTTACAGTTTGGGTAAGTTACATGTGTGCACCTCCGCATATGAGGGTCTATATGTGTGGTCCTTTGTGGGTGCAGTGAGGGATGTGTGTGAGTCACTGATAACCTGTTTGTTGCTTTTTGTTTCTGTATGTAAGAGTCTAGCCTACAGTACCAATGTGTAACTACATCTCTCATATACTGTATTTGTCTGTTCAAGAATTAAACAGTTGTCAGTGTACATGAGGCACTTGTACATTGCCTCAGGATGCCCTTGTCTACCTAGCTGGATGCAGAGATAGCAGGAAAATACCAATCCATTCTTGCAGGCCCTAATGTGTACTTTCAAGGGATAGGAGTGAAGGGTGCTTGCAACCAGACAAGGGAAGTGTGCTTACTTGGTGTAGTCTGCAATCAACCTAACCAGAGATGCTGCCCAGTGCCCAAACCAGATGCTCTCTGAGCAGCAATATTCCTGGGTGCTATAATAAGGTGAGGTAGACCTAAAAAGTCCTAACTAAATATGTAAATGCTGCTCACCATGCAAACTAGTTGCCCTGTGAATAACGTGGGACGGGGTAAAGTTCTGAGGTGGTTTTTATAGGGAGATTTTGACTTCTAGTGATTGTGTGTATAAAAGGCATCAATAACCACTGCTAAGAAAAGAGCAGCTTTGAGCATATGCAAGGCTTACATACAATTAGAAAAAAGCACATTTTATACTAACTATGTCTTAATGCCAGTCAGGTAAGCACACAATGAGCTTTCCACCACCAATTCCCAGCTCAGATAGGTGAAATCAGCCATCTTCTGCCACAAGATTGCAGATTTTGACCCTCTTAATTTAAAATGACTGGTTTGAATCCCAAGTGTTAAGGAACCACAAACAGATGCTTAATACTAAAAAACACCAGATACAATGTATTTAAATGCAAAACAGCAGCCCTTACAGCAGTTTGAAAATACAACTTTAAACTTTCAAGAAGTGCAGAAAAAAAAGAAAAAAAAACAAAATAACAATAAATAGAACAGTAAACTTTTAAAGTGTAATGAAAATAGGGAGCGTTTCCAGATGTATGCATCTATACAGGGCACTGGAACAAAAATCAACTCAGCGCAAATGCGTTGAAATTATACCAGCAATGGAAATACAAAAACTGACTACTGAGCTCTCTGGCCAATAAAACAACTACACTTAGAGCACTTTTGCATACTTCCCAGCTCAGGTAGACCACATAAACACCTACTGCCACTAGACAAAGATGAATAATCCCAGTCATCCTAATGTAAAAGCACAGTAAAAGAGTATCCGGAGTTAAATGCTACCACAAGCAAACTTAAGCTTAATGAAAGGCAATAAGTAATTCAAGATAACAGCAGTATACTTTCAACATTTTATAAAAGTGTGATTATTCAGTAAAAGTACTTTATTTTGTAGAAATGAGCCAAGGGCCTCTCAGTTGTACAAAATTTATAAAGGCACTAAAAACAAGGTAAGATGATTAATAAGCACTCCAGCCAATAAAACAACTACATGCATGAATCTCTAGTGTGTTTCCCCAGCTCATACAGACCAGGCTACCACTGACTGCCACTAGATAGAAAATCTTCTGTCCTCTTGATGTAAAAACACAGAAAAGAGCTTTGCTAGAGTGTAAAAATACCCTACTTTATGCAATGACTCTCTATATATGAATTCAGAGCAAGTAAATCAGTAAAACAGACAATGAGAGGCAAAATGAACACTTTTTATTCAAAATAAATGCAATGAAAGGCAAATAAATAATTCAAGATATAAACAAAAGTGTAGAAAGGCAGCAGCTTGTCAAGCTTAGTTTACAGTAAGGGTGGACAGCTTAAAAATCACCAAGCTTAAAAAGCAGATCAAGGAATGGGAAGGTGGGTGGAAAAATAACCAGCAGGGAGTCACTAGCCGTGCTTGTAGTTTTTGCAGAACTTGAGTGTTATCAGAAAAGACAATGCAACAGATATCCTCTGTGTATTTAAGTATCACTCAAGAAACAGATTAAACAATGACAAAAGCATGTGAAATGTGCAGCTTGGCTAATTTAAGTGTCTATCTGCCACATAGAACAAAAATGTCATCAGGCCAAGCAAATTTCTTAAACAGAAGACAAAATGGAGCAGGTAAACCAGAAAGCAGCTATATCACTTTAAGCAACTCAGACAAAAAAAGAGAATTATTTTCCAAATATTTCAAATTTCTACTAAGGTCTTGTACTGCTACTGTTCAACATACTAGGAACCTTGTGTAAAACCTTAAGGACCAGTTCCCTCCATCCTAATTTAAAGATGTTACCTTGCAACAAGTTAGTTAATGATTCAAATGCATTTCTAGTTATTGTCAACTTGGGTAGTAAGGTTTATTCACTAAGTTCATCAAGGTTTATCATACTTTTATCAGTATTCCTTTTCAACATATGATTACTACAAATTTACTTTTAGATATTTTTCTTGAAATGTGGAAATCTGCAGTTGTCCTTATCTCCAGAGGTGGTCCTCAGTAATTCATTAAGTCTTGCAGTACAATGTTTCTTCTTTCTCATTTATTCAAAATCAAATAAAAAAAGCCTCAACTTAGACAAAGCCTTGAGAATGGTTGCCTAATTTCTTTAAACACCATGGCTTCATAAATGACTGTGCTACAATCACTATTCTGGTGACTTTCACAGGCAACATGTATACAGACATGCATCTTGGACTACTTACAGAAGTTGTATATTTGGCCTTAAGAAAGGTTTTGTCTCTGTGCCACCAATTTGCTGAACACTGCTCAACAGGTATAAGGTAAATAATTGTTTCTATGAATATTTGGAGGAAAGAAATTACAGGGTGAAATGAAACTGTATGAAATCCTTTCTCTATTTGTTTTATGAAATTATAGTTCTGAATTGGATGCTCTTTTTATTTGTTTTATTAACTCCTTCCTTGTCACTACCTAATATTATTTTTTTGCTAACTGGATAAGCCCACCTGGCACAAGTCTTTCTTTTCAGGGACAGCATAAATGTAAATTGATTCTGACAGACTCAAACCCAACTGCAGTGCAATTTGTTAATTCCTTTTAGTCTTAATCCTCTGTGCTACCTGCCAGACATGCAATCATCAGTACATCAATGGCCTACTTGTATTGAACTCTAGCAAAGGCACCAGAAATACTGAAACATATCATACCACTGATATCCCTCAAATATTTCACCTGCTTGCAGGAAAAAATCTGTATGTTTTTTTTTTTAAAGCTAAAGATCTTTGGCATATGAAAAAGACTGTGAGCAATGGATTTTTTTACATTTGTTTTAAGTAAGAGTTGCATACAATCTGTCTGTCACTTTAAATATAACTCAATCCCCATTGATCATTACTGAACATGCCATCAGTGCAGCATCTAAACTATGATCAGCAGTCCTCAGAGGGATGCCTGTCCACTGGAACACACACACACCATAAGTTAATTTATGGGCAAATTGGTGGTTCATAAATTCTACTTTATTTAATTTATTTACCAGGAAAGTCTGACTTGGAGCAAAATGCTCCAGATGTATGTCTTTGTAACATGGGAGGAAACCTACACAAATGCAGAGAGGACATGCAGACTCCACACAAATGGCATCCCAGCCGAGAATTGAACCAGAGAACCTCTTGCTGTGAAGCAACAATGCTACCACTGCACCACTGCACCATCCATACTTTACATGATGGTCATGGAAATATAGGAAATCAAAGCCTCTGGTCAAAATCCACATGGACAGGTAAGGCATGCAGATACTACAAAGAAGGTACCTCACCCATGAAGATAACTTCAGAAACAGGTGTGAGAAAACAACACCAATTCATGTAGCAAGGCACTGCTCCAATAGTCAACCAGTCTGAAACTCTTTAACAATGGACAGCTCCTCATTTCAAGCCCACTGGCTGGCTGAAATGTCAAATGCAACAGACTGACCATCTGGCCTATAGAGAGAGAAGATCTTCAGTCTTTGATAGAAATGATCAGCATCTCAACTAACAGCTTTCAGAGTTATCAGTTATTAGTGAAAATGTCATTTTTGGATAGATACTACATTTAATTTTATATAAAAAGTCAAGAAGTAATAATGAATTTCTTTGTAAGTCTATGAGAATACAGGTTGTTTAAAAATATTATCTGTTGTTGTGTTTTGTACTTTGATATGTTCCAAAAGCTTATGAGTAAGTGTGAGGTATACACAAAATTTAGATTTTTTTTCAAATGTGAAAAATTACTTTTTAAATTATTTTTGAAAAGTACCAGATTCTCATCAAAGTCTTCCTTTGTTATTGGAGGCAAAAATTAAAGCTCATAGGTTCATAGGTTCATAGGTGTTTACTAGGCTAATGACCACAAAGGCCTTTTTAAGCCTAGCTATGCATCCCAAATGTCTGACAAGCTCTGATACCCTCGATAAGTGCAAGCATGGGCCTAGGAGATAAACCATTTACATGTTACCTGTGTCCGTTAGAGACATAGGTGCCAAACCAGGGATGAATTTCCAGTTTCCCATCCAGTTGTCCAAGATGCACTTGAATTGGGTTAGGGAGGAACTCTGCTTCACGTGGATGGGGAGCCTGTTCCATAGATGGGGTAGTCTCTGGATAGATACCTTTCTTTCCATCAGGTCCTGTTTATATCACAGGCAAGGTTTAAGTCTTTAGAATGGATAATTCTGGTGCTGTTTGTTTTGTAGATATGCAGGAGATCCATCAGAGTGGGGTCTGACAATGCCCTGCATGCCAGGCCTCCTCAAAAGCCTGTAGGAGACAGAATACAAGGATATGGCCTTGATGTGGTCTGCATAGGACATATTACTTCCTCTCTGATAAGTTGTGTTTGAACAGAGGAATCCAGGCCTTGGTGTCCTCTTTCCCCTTTTTATTTGTATTACATTAGAGCCATTGGCAAATAAAATAAGGGACTCAGAAATTCAAGGATATAATTGAGATGATAATCAAGAATAGTTAGCTTTATTTGCAGACAATATTATTTTGTGCCTGTTAAAACCAGAAAGGGACTTCTCAGTGTTGTGAAACATTCTGAGACAGTTTCAAGTATTTTCTTTGATCAATGTTTCTAGACTGTATATTATATAAACCTTGAACGTTACAAATTAGTTTCAATTGCTTTTATTATATTGTTTTTGTGGTGATAAAAATCCACAGAGATGGCAACTTGATCCTTGCTCAGGAGCACATTTGTCTTTGGTGCAGGAAGACCAGAAGGTCATGGGTTCTATTCCCATTCTAGGTGACTAGATAGCTGACAATGAAGTGCAACATTAGGGGAGATGCTTTCCTGAGTTTGTTTTCCTTTGGATAAGACATTAAACTGAGATCCCATTGCCTGAGATGGTGGGAGCTGAGGTGGATTCAAAAGATTCCATGGCACATATCAAAATGAGTAAGAGTTTTTTATTTTTATTTAAAACAGTAGTTACAATAGTATTTACAAACTTTCATATTTACATATTTAAAATTTATACAGTGTTCAATTTTCTATTCCTTTCTGTTATTGTCATACAATCATGAATATCTTACTTTTCATTATTATGCTAAATTTCTATCTTCATTATCCTTATTTGACCCCCACCCCTTTTTCCACAACTACCGTCTAATTTTTCTTAAAATTACTGTTAATCTCCATTTACCATTACGCATTACTTCATTTATCCTTTCATTCCAAATGGTCTACACAAAGTAAAATAATCTTTTATCTTTTTTTGCTAACATATTCCTTATTTTTATGGCTATAATATCCATACATAATCAACTACATATTTATTTTATTTCCCTCCTTGATATTTTCAAATAACTTGTATTCACATAATTATTTCTACAGTTTTGCATCCCTTATACATTTCAATAAACATGTTCTGTAGTTTTTCTTTATATGGTATATTTCCTTTTACTGGTAATGTAGTATTCGCTAATCTCCATAAAGATTCTTGACATTCTTCTTGCTTAGTACACCATGCTTGTTGTACGTTTATAGCTTTAACTTTTTCATTTGCTAGCTCAGCCCAAGGATCAACATAATAACATTGTATCATGATATTTTTGTACTACACTGTCCTCTCATTTTCTGTTTCATTGATGCTTACTTTACATAAAATATTTTTTTTTCTTTGTAACATCTCATTCTTCATTTAAATATTCTTTTCCTCTTTTGAATTTTTAACATATCCCAATACTGCTTATATTTGTATTTTAGTAAATGTATTATTAACTTTTCATTTTTTCATTTAACCAAAACAAAACTTTTTACAAATCTAAAGAAACAGCTTAGACAATCTGGTCCATTAATCCTAAACCTCCATCTTCCTTATCCATATGCTATAATACTCCTTTCTTCACTGGATTCAATCTCAAACCCCATACAAAAAATGACTTGCAATATGTCTTTTTCATAGATTATTGGCAACATATAGACATGAGATAAATATGCAATATTTTACAGTATAACTGAATTAACCAGCTAAAACTTTTCATTAAATAATAGCTTGTATGTTTTCCAAAAACAACAAAGTTCTTTTATTTCATCTATTATCCTAGTTCATTGTTCCTCACTTACATTTTTACTCCAAATCATAATCCTAACACAGAGATTTCTTTCACTGAAAAGATACTCCTCCTATCTTTACTATGTCTCCAAGACCTTAACTTTTTTCTTTATTTAAAGTCACACCTATTATGTTTATACACTGATGTACATAATATATAACTTCTGTTCATCCAGACTTTGTTTCTTGCAATCAATATAATATAATCTGCATAAGTAAACATAACTGGAATTTTTATCCCTTCATTAGTAATATAGGTAGCACCTTTCATATGCAAATTTACATCTTTAACTAATACATTCATAACTAATGTATAATGTGCCTTATTATTAATGATAACTCCTGACATCATTTTCCCTTTAAACTATATATATATATATATATATACATTATCTTCCATAATATGTTTCATTCTACTTTCCATTTTCTTCTAAATTATTTCATAAAAACCTTATAATCACACTGTTCAGTACTATAAGTCTCCAATTTTCAGTTTTATTGTATATCTTCCTTTTTCCATATAAATTTAAGTATACCACAGCATAAATATTTATACTTAAAACATTCACTTAACCACTCATTCCCATAATTCTTCATTTATTCTTTTTATTGCTTTTCCCAGTCTAATATACTAATTTTCTTATATCTCTATCCATATGGCTGAGTGATCTGAAAAACTGTTACAAGGTTCTTTTAAGAAGTATTTTTTCTTCCAGTCCTTAAAATTCTTATAAAATTGGTATTATATTCCATCTGGCCCTGAAACAGACTATAAATTAACTTGTCCAAGTACCTTATCTAATTCATATAAAGAAATCTCATTTTCCAATTCTATATTTTCTTGTTCTGTTAATTTTTTAATATGCCATTCTTGTTTGTTATTTCTTTCTATCTTGAACCATTTTCTTTACAGAATTTATTATGCTACTCATAATTTGTTCCTGAAATCTTACCTCTCCTGTATCATATTTTATTTCTCTCATTATACTAATATTCTCTTTAACTATGCTTCTCAAACCGATACCTTATTCTTTTACCTTGTAAGTAATATCTTTTCTTAAATAACAATTCTGTAATTTTCTCTTGATTCTTTTCATACATTCTCTGTTCTATCACTTAATATTCTCTATCATTCCTTTCCAAATTATTTAAAGCATCTATACACATTGCTTTATAATTTGTTTTTCCACTTTTCTTATAGCAAGTCACCACTCAGATCACCTTTTATAACACACTAATGGAAATGTGATCTCTCCATAACTGTATACTTATTTTCATTCCATTTTCATCCCATAATTTTTCATTTATTCTTTTTTTTTCCTTTTCTCAATCTACTATACTAATTATATATATATATATATATATATATATATATATATATATATATATATCCATATGGCTGAGTGATCTGAAAGCCTGTTACAAGCCTTGTGATATAATAAAATAATCTGTTTCAGTCTTATCTATACCTCGACTATATGTCCACAAATTATAACTCCATATTTTTAAATTGCTATATTTTATAACTTCAGAAATGTTTTTAACTTCATTTCCACTCTTCTTTTTCTCTCAAATCACAATTAAAATCTCCTGTTGTTACAGTCATATTGATTATTACATAATCCAGAATTTTATGAAATAAATGTTCCCTTTCTTTACTTGTAACATAGGCATACAATGCTATAATTCTGTGTACCTGATTATGCCATTTAAGATCAACAGTAGTTAATCTTACCATCATTAGTTATATTCAATATTTTCTCTGACTTCTTAAAATTACAGCTATGCCAAAACATAGCTCTTTTCATAGGTTCCATATTCTATCTCCTTCTCAAAGTTTCTTTGTTTGTAATCTCTCTTCTTGTGTCAAAAATCTTATATCTTCCAATATCATTATATAAACATCAGACTTTCTAGACCAATTTAGGATTCTTTTACTTATATTTTTGATACTATTTACATTTAGTGAAAGAACTCTAAAATTGTCATTATATCTATGTGTAACTTGCCAGAAATTATGTAAACTTGGAGTATTTATCTCATTTGTATTATCCACTTATCCCTTTAAACTTTCTTTTTTTGCCTCTTACTCTTTTGCTAATTGAATTCTTTTTACCTTTCATTATTTTACAGTATATATCTTCATCACTTACTTCAGAACCTTTTTCTATATTTTCAGTTTCATTTTTCTCTTTATACCTATCTTTATTTTTCCCTGATGTTGCTTCCCTACTTCCTCTTTATCTTTTATTTAGACTGTTCCTTCTGTCTGTATACTATCCTCACTTTTGTTTTCTTCTCCTTCATCCCTTTTCTATTGATTACAATCCCTCCATGAATGCTCAATTTTGTTACATTTATAACATTTCAATTCACACTTTTTTGCATCAAGACACATTTCCTCACACAAATATAACATTTCCACTTATCACAGGTACTTATCAATGATCATCTTTTCCACATAAAAACGCATTTTATATTGTCCACAATATTTTACAACATCCCTGTTACCTTTTACATTTATCATGCTAGGAATATGAACTTTTTTTTCTCTATTTTCTGTGCAATATGATAGTCACATCAACCAGTCCATAATTCTCTGTTATACATTTTGCTAATGTCAATAACTTCTTTACCAAGTTTGCTTAAATGCCTCTTTAAAGTCTCTTTTTAACTTCAGTTTGAAATGCTTTAAGCACATAAGAGTTCCATTGATTCCAGTTATTTTTTCCTTTCATACACACCCCAAAAACTTTCCAGAACAGAACCATTCTCAAAATAATGTCATAAAATACCTTTTTATGAATAAGACTAAAAGCTCTTACCTCATGAGCCTTCACTCCCAATGGGACCATTGCATTATCATAAATGTTATACCTTTCTACTTATTTTTCTTCCTTGTTCTGAATTCTCACCATGAATTTCCTTTCGTTGTTGACATTTCCTTTCCTCTATTCATCTCTTATTATTTTCCTTACAGATTCCTTCACAGTCTTGGCATATGACTTTTTCTGGCAATCTTCTTTTACAATGGCTTCTGATTCCTCTGATTGGATTTTGTCCATAATTTCACCCCATGAAATACCTTCAGCTTGCTCTACAAACAGCAATTAACCCAAAATACCATCCTACAACCCTCCATACTAGAGGTTTGTAATAAAACATCCATAGTTGTTTTGAACATTTGCTTTCGATGAAAAAACAAATTTTGCTGAAACAGCTCCTCAGAATCCTGTACAGCCTCAAACACCATACTTGTGTTTGCCTTTGTGCTATCAGCCATCTTGGATCTCCTTGAGTGCTGTTCTCCCAGCTGCCACTGAGCTAGGATTGGAACAAGCACTCACCTAATAAGTAGGGTAAGTTCCCCAATGTCCTGGCCAAATTTTCCCTAGTAGTAGAGATATCAGATCAGGTTTTCCTTGAAAAGAAGCTATTGGCTTAGTCAACAAAGGATAAATACATACAAATAAACACATACTAAATAAAAAAATAAAATCACACAATATTGACTTTGCCAACATCCTTCTTACAGAGGACATTATTTGGGCATTTGTGTTTCTGGAGAAAGATTTATTTTTTATGATAGTTGTGGCTATAGTTTCTTTAGGGACAGCTGATATATTGGATTGCTGGGCTATAGCTCCCTCTAAATTTTCAAGAAATACATTTTATATATAGTTTTTACTAAGTCTGTTTGATGATGGATGTCCTGTTTCACTTCTCAGGTGTGACTGCCACAATCTACAGTTGTCCTTTTCAGCATGTATGTAAAATGCAGCTTCAGTAAAATGAGAAAAAGTGCTGCTGAACTGTGTTTTAAAAGAATCCAACAAAAAATGTTGCTTTAGCCATAAAGATTCAGGTCATTATGACTACTGTCACCTCCAGATGGTGGAGTTAATAAATGTTAAAGCCTGGAGCTGCTGCAAGGGCCATTAAGGCTGCAAGATGTAACAGCTTTTAAAGGAATCTTCATTGGTGGTTTGCCAGTTCTGACTGTTGTCATGGCTGCAGTAGTCCTCAGAACTGCCTATTCTGTTATTTCACCATCTATTGCTATTACCTTCCTTACCAATGAGATTTAGGATCAGTGCTTATACCTGTGTGGTATCTACTTATTCAGTTATGTATTTGTACTCTGAGGTTCTACTTGAAAATAGATAAGAGGAGCTGGAATTTACTGGAGAAAACTGTCAAAGAAATCAAGGTACTGGGAGCAAATAATTAGAGATGGAAATGTGATAGAATGGGAGGAGGCCAAGAATTCATTTGCACTGCAGGTTACAGATTGCCTTCCCTATCAAGTATTGATATCAGAGTATAGGCAAAGAAAGAGGTATAGGGGACCCTAAGTGAAAGACCAGAACTGGCTGAGTTTTTAGTGGAATCTAGAACAAAAGCTGCTGTTAAAAAAAGAATAATTAGTAGGGCATATAAAATATTTCATGATAACTATAGGAATCAATCAAAAGAGGTTAGAAAAGATTGGGAAGAGAGATCGGATAAACAAATCACAAAGAAACAAAGGGGGAATATATGTATGGCTCTCAAATATGCAACAAGGTCTAGAAGATTTAGGATCTTTGCTTGAAGTTTTTGCATGGGTATTTTATAGCCCAAGTGGACTCCAAAGAATTTTTCCTCATTTAGATCATAGATGTTGGAGGTGTGATGGTGAAGAAAGAGGTAACTGTCAACATGTGTTTTGGGAGTGTAATGAGGTGGTAGACTTTAAAAGTTCCCTGCAGACTAGTCGGCTAGAAATATTGGGTGAGCAAACTTGTGTAGCTGAGGAAGTGATTTTTTTGAGCTGTGTTACAGAATTGAAATTGCCTAGACATGGTAAGACCTTGCTGAGTTTAATTCTGGAGGCTGGCAAAAAGACGTTTACTGGAAAATGGAATTCAAAGTCTAGACCAACCATACTTGAAGTAGTGGATGTAGTAACAGAGATAAAAGAACTGGAAGTGGGATGTTTAGAAAAGGGTAGAACAAACTCCATAGAAAAAATGGAAATTGTGGGAACAATACACGATGAATAATGTTTTGGAGGAAAAGGTTTAAGGGAAGTCAAGAATTGAATGAGCTATGTAATGTTTGAGTGTTTCTATATTAGAAGACCGAATGTTTAGGTGATCGAACACCTAAACATCGATCTTCTAATATCGAAAGCAAAAAACAGCGAAAGGCCGATTTAATGCAGGGAAAATTTTTCCTTGGCCGTTCACCGGAGTTTGCTATTTCCCTACAGTTGAGCGATCTTGGAGTTGGTATATTTAGTTAGGAGGAGTGTGAGGGGCACAGCTCCCACCTCGGGGGGTGTGAGGGGCAAAGCCCCCCACTTAATTTAGATGTAAAATAATGATTTTTGTGTTGTGGCCGAGGGACGTGTTTCCCTGGGACATTGGACATTATGCAGAATATTAGAAGATCGATGTTTAGGTGTTTGATCACCTAAACAGTCGGTCTTCTAAGCTAGACCGGTTTGAGTAACAATGACTGTATAGAATATTACCAGTGATTTATAATGTTTGCAACTGAAAATATCAGTATAGTTTGTTTTCATTTATATAAATATATGATTGTCTATATCATAAGTGACAATTCATTAAAGATGTTTCTTGTTTAAAAACGTTTACACTAACTTAGAATGTTATGCCTACCGTGTAGTTTTGTCATTGCTCAAATAACCAAAACCAACCTCCAGATTTACTTGCAGAGCCTCGTGTAATTTTTTCTTCAGTTTGTCTATAGTTTTCTACCAGTAATATGATAATTGTTTGTTCTTATCCTGTCCATTCTTGAAATCTGTCACATGTTCAAGTCAGCACATTACCAGTTTATTTCCCTAAATATCAGATTTTTTCTAAAAAAAAAGTTTTCTTGATTTTCTGTTAAATGTGCCACTTCCTTCATTTCACATAATGCAGAATTATACTCATGCAGCTTTAATTTCTGAATTTAAACATCTATCAAAGTTTATAATGTAGATCATATTACATTTCAGATGTTTCCCTGTGTTTTATCCCCCAAGCAGCCAATACAGTTCTATAGCCACATATTATAACTTAATTGAGTTCTTAATCAAAGAGTAAAAGGGTCAGACAGGCAAACCAGAAAAACTCTATGAAAGACCCAACCAAGATGGAGTCTTCACTGTAGTGGAGGCACATGGTATGTATGCAAATGGCTTTTTAAGGACCCACAACTGTTTCATATATATGGTTTGTAAATGACATGACTTTTTAATTTTTAAGTCTTTATGGGTACATTCAGGCCAATAAAGCCTAACTCCACTAGCTGTAGACATGCTATGTTTCGGTCATCATCTGCTCTTGTCAGTATAACATAAGTGGATTGTTTAGCTACACTTTAGAAACACAGAGTTTACATTATCTTTTTGACCCTAGTCCTTTAACTTTTTTGTTTGTTTTAATTCATAAGCCAGTACTATTTATCTGTGGAATTACTAATGTTTTTATTAAACCAAACTAGAGACAGAATTTCCAAATTTGTTGCCTTTTTCAAACTTTGAATATAAATTCTGATGTATATATGTTGTTGTAGTGATATGTCTGGGCATGAAATATAATGATTATATTTATTTGAAGATCATAATTATATTTATTCGAAGATCATGATATCTTAGAGAAAGACTGGTACATTTTTAAGTTATCTTTTGTTTTTGTGTGTTGTTGTTGCATGATCCTCACATGTTAGTTCTCTTTTTTGAATCACACATGTACCGTAATAAATAGTTTGATACAATCAAGGCTGAGAGATTCTGTGTTTGTAGATGCTGGGTTTTATGGTACTATATGCTATTTAGCCACCTCATAAATCTGACAAGTACTTTCTGAACCAGTTATGGCATGCACAATTAAGACTGATGTTGGAAAATTATGTAGAATGTATAGTGGTGTATAGGCAGTTATTTCTTTAAAACTGACCACACATAAAGATGACACTACCCTAATGCTGCCCCCCCCACCCCACTCCAATTCTCTCCATCCATTAAATTGTTCTCTGTGGTCTTGCCTTAATTTTAAGTCCCCAGCTGCCTGTGAAGTACAGCACACTTCATTCAGGGGTCAAATTCTCCCATAATATTTTGACACTCTTTGTGTACATACTGCACCATACAAAATGAATGTCAATGCTATTGCTCTTTTATTATGCTTGTAATGTACCACATGAATTTTTAAACTGAATATAAACAAGTCAACATTTTATTCTGCTAGGCAAGATCCATTTTCACTTTTCATAGCCTAGATTTTAAGAATCTATCAGTTGGTTGAGGGCACTGTTATTATCAGCTAGTTAGCTGAATAGAAGTTACCAGATGCTGTTGTTACTGCTGATGTTGGACATTTTCTTGTGTGTTTGCACAATGTGAGGGATGGGGGGCAGTTGATTTTGTTTCAAAATGAATTACCTTCTTGTCAAAGTTGCATGATCTTGGAATTATTATATTTAGAGTCAGTAATTGTGGAGTATACTTCCATGGGGCAGTACACAGAGCTTTTCCCCTGCAAAAAAAACACTTGTACTGGAGTCTGGTTTATAGTTTTGATGATTTTATTTTTTCAATAAATTTGTGTTGATTATAGTGCATCTCCAGACTGCAACGTACCTTCACCATTTCTCCGTGGTATCATTCCTGTCATAGTATCACTGTTACAGTGTTGGATATGGTTAACCTAAAGGCTGTTCTCCCATGGGAAAAGAATCCCTGTGAACAGTACACTGCCTTACAATCTTACCTTGTTTGTTCCACTGCCAGTCCTTTAATGAGTTGTACTTACTTTTAGATGTAAGTCATACATTTTAAAAGTAAATACTACTGCTTTGCCAAAGGTTCAATTCAGAATTGCAATCATCTTGATATTTAATCTGGAGCTTTTCTTGCATTTTCAGAAACTTAATACAATACATACAAGTACAAATTAAACTCTGTAATTCATACTAGGTGAAGCCAAATGTTTATCTCATGAAATCTAAAAATATTAGAAGCATGAAAAAAATGACAAGAATTCTGTTGACAGACTTTTATTATCTTGATAACTAACAATTATTTCCAAACATTTGCATCAAATTTTCTTTCAGGCATTCTTAATTGCACTTGTGCAGTAGTTTCAGTGCATTATTTGAGGCATTGAGCATTTTGTTGCTGTACTTAAACATGGCTACAGAAATTGAATTACTAGATGGGACGGTTGTTGCATTATTCTGCAATATAGGCAGGTTGACAATAACTTAAAAAAACTGCAATGCTAGATCACATTTCAGATCAAACCAAACAGCATTGTTAGGTTTTCATACAGACTACTTCAATGTTGTGTGACTCAACTGCTCTTGGGATTTTTCTAGCAACAAAACATGCTGCTCAGATGGCATCACTAATCTTTGAGATTCCTAAGTGGTTGGTATAATGGTTAAGGTCTTTACCTCACAGACACAAGATACAAGCTTTGATTCTGACCTGTGGTTATTGGGTAGGCTTATAATAGTTTACGAACCGATAGCCTAGTGTTTACCTATAACTCGCCATGGCCACCATACTATAAATGTTTGCTTAAAATATTTATGTACCAAAGTGGTATTCAATTATTGATAAATAGAAATGTTAAATTAATGTATGGAATCCACTGATATGTAAACCAATTTTCCATTTGGAAAGAGGATAATAACAGCTGGATCTTTTACTTCTCTTTGCTCAGGTTGCATTATATTCACGTTTATTGCACTTGAATTGTCTTAGCCTTTATGCAGTAGTATCAGTCACAGAAGCACTGCCTGGAGCTAATCCAAATTCTGATTCATTTTAATCTAATCTGACCACCTAAATAACATTGGCAACTTTGTCAGAACTGTATATAAATTCAACGTGTATAGTATTCCAAACTAAATTCTAAATTAAACGTACAATTTCATTTTTTTTTTTTTAATTCTTGAAGTCTAGTATCTCTAGAATTGCTGTGGGGCAATATCAGCTAATAAATGTCTACTCAGTTCTCCTTGTCTTTATTAACCACATATGATTCCAAAGCTACTGACAAGCAGAAAAAATCAAGACATGTAGCTGTAGGATTTTGCCTCCTGTCACTGGCTGTAGTGTCATATAAGTGAGTAAAAGAAATAATATATAGAGCTGCATACCTATAGAAGGGCAGAACATGTTTCTTGTCATGCTGTGAGTGAAGGATGATTCTATCTTAAAGTTAAAGATGCCACAGTAGTATTCATGAATGGGCATGTTGACGTCCTATATTACATTCATTTACTGAATGCATCCCTAAACAATAGACATTGTCAGTGCTTAGTGTTTTCTTTTAGGTTGCATGTAGCTGGAAGAAACTGACTGCAAGTATCCAGAATTAATTCTGCCAGAACTGGACCACTGCCAGTTGTTACATCTGATAGTCTGAATAAATGTACCTACTGAAAGTCCGAGGTAAACAAATAGAAGACTGCAAATTTTATGAGACTACATTCAAAAAATATAATACACATTCAAAAACATTACAGTTTACCAAGATTTCTGTCATCATATTCATCTTTACCTCATGCAGAAAGGCTTCCTATTAAATGATCGAAGACGCATTCTTTCAAATGCGTCTTGATCAAACTTGAAAGCATGAAAAGGCAAAACAGCGAAATGGCATATAAGCGAATTCTTTCCCTGGGAAAGGAATCATTTGGCTGCTTCCGTTACTTTGCAGTTTTCGTGACTGTAGTGCGATCTCGGAGTTAGTATATTTAAGTAGGGAGGCACATTGGGGGTGTGCGGGGGCAAAGCCTACCAGTTTATGTAATGTTTAAAAAAAATGTTTTTTTGTTTTGTGGAACAGAGATTTTTTCCATTGAAAAAAAAATCGCTGTTCTAAGTGTTTGAGATTGTAAGCTTTCGCTTACATGGGTTCGATAAATTATCGTTCGCTTTTTTAAGCGTTCGATGATTTAACATAGACCCATACAGAAAAGTTGATAAAGATCTCAGTTTTTCCTTGAAAGTCAATCTCGTGTAAAGTTTACTCAGTCATGTTTGAGAATGCAAAGTAATGTGTTGATAAGGTTTTCTCATTTACATCCATCAATTTACTCTGAACCTAACAAGAATACTTAATGTCTGGAGCCTAATAATGTAAAGCCACCAAATCTATGAGATGCCATTTGCCAATGTGCTTAAGTTATTTTGAAACGTGTGCATTAAATTTAATATATTCTTCTTAGAACTGTCCCATATGAACAGAAGTATTAATGATTTTCAATTTCAAATTGAAAAATTATTGAGATTAATTAAAATAATATATTTGAAGACAGAACTGTATAGTGACATTTCAGCTATCTGTGAGGCAACTCTTCACACAAACTGTGCTGAAAGACTTCAGCAAGAATAAGACGAGTGCTCAAGCAACACTACTAAAATAACCACCGACATTAACGTCACTGTACCATCTAGTTCTGAAAAAAGAAAACACCTGTGCTGTAAAAAGAATAACATGGAGATAAAATGTTGGAAGAGTTAATTTCAATGAAAGAGCGGGTGAGTAAGCTGAGGTGAGCAAGTAAATGAGGAAAAGAGAAAAATGTGGGAGGCCTCACCTTTTTAAGGTTGGTGGTGGTGTTTAACAGCTCTGTGGACAATGAAGGATGTTATTTTTGTTGCGAATGTGACTGGGAGATTGGATATTTCTAAACACTAACACTTTGAGCTTAGTATTAAAGAATAAGCAAAAATAACAAATCCACTGACCACTAGTGCTACTCTAAGGGAAAAGTGTTAAAGTGAGAAAGCAGGAGGGGAAAAGATGGAAATGACAGAGGTACAGTAAGTTGTTTGTATAAAACACTGCACCTTACCACAAAGCAGCCTGTAGTAGTGTATGACAGCTTAGTACAAGAAATTAGTAGCATTTTTTACATTGTCATACTTTGTGTTGTGTAAACCTTGCTAAAACATGTAGACAGATTTTAGATGACTTAACCTCTATGGTTGTACAACAGTGTCGATGGCCAGACTCCATGAGGTGGGAAATATAAAACATTATTGGATGCAGAACATCCAGCAAAAAAAAAAAAAGAGTGAAAAAGCAAGCTGAAAGGAATTCTGCTTCTTATGGTGCAGCCTATAGACAGATCTTGCCAAAAACATTTCCTGTGTCCCAAAGGAAAATGACTGAACAACAGAAAAAAGCACAGGAGCTGACAAGAAAAAGATGGTGGTCTTTGGATTTAAACTAGAGACTGGTGTTGAGTGGTCATGAAGATGGAGAAGAGGAACAGCAAGAAAATGAAAGTAGAAAATAAACAGGCAAATGGTAAAGGGGTATTCCTATAAGATACAGTTTAAACATGAGAACTGGGCTTCTAGAAGAAGTGGAGGAAAGAAAGAGAAAAATACAAAGTTTGTGGATTATTTTAAACAGGTTGTGCAGTGTAAAGTATCATTTTCCACTCTGTCATTAATGTTTAAAAGGATAATGAAGGAAGTAAAAAAGAAACAGTAAGTAAAAAAGTTCCTCTTTTTCTTAATAATATGAGTGTAAACTAAAAGCAAGAAAGTTATTTTTCTTCCGTTAGTTGTTGTTATTTTTCTTTCAGCTTTTCCCGGTTAGGGGTCACCACAGCGGAACTCCGGTCTGCTAGTGATTGGCAGTCAATTTTTACAATGCCGAGGTGCCAGCCCGACGCCCAACCTTCAATGAAGGCACGCCCATTCATGCATGTCTTTCAAATGCCACTCGACTGTGGGGACGGCATGCAGACTCCACAAAGAAGGCGCTCCAGCCGAGAATCGAACAGGAGAACGTCTTGCTGTGAGGTGACAATGCTACCGCTGCACCACCTCGGCTTTGAGACATTTCTTGATGTCAACTGCATATTACATTGGAAAGCAATTGCATGCAGTATGCACAAGTATTCTAAATGTGAGGTAGGGGGAGTCTTATCAATCTTATCAATGACTATTGCTAATGTGATTGATGTTAAAGTAGGACTCTGCTTTTTTCTGTTATTTTTTTCTTGTGTCACCAGAGGTCTTAAAAAGAAAATCTGCAGACATAGGTAATAAATCAAGAGATGACTGAACCATGAACTGTGAGGTGCTTGTACGAAGAAACAATAAAATTAGTACTTAAAGAAGTGACAAGTAGCCAGTGAAAATAAATAACTATTGCATTGAAGAGAATATAAGCAGATCCATTCCTATTAGTAACAACCACCTCAGTATGAATCGTAACCATGCAAAATCTGTTCATTTAATGATAGACAGGGCACTTTTTCTTAAGGCTACAATTTGGTTAATTGAGAGTATGCAAGATGTTTTTCATATCTGGCAGGGAAGCAGAGATAGGACAGTAAAGGATGGTGTGGGTGCAGAATGGAATACAGGCTCTAACATGTTTTGTCAACATGATTAAATCTAACTTTCGAATGGGTGAAGCCTGTGGGTACAGCTGTCTATCTGGGGCATCTGCCTATATACAAAGGGGTACATTTTTTTTTTTGGCAAATGTATATAGTTGTGTATGTGTTTGTTAGGTTAAAAAGGGTTGGGGAGCTAAAAATGAAAATATACATAGTTTGTTGTTTTCGTTAAAACAAAAAGTTTGGGAAAATGCAACATTGGTCTAAACAGAGACAAGAAGTTGCAATTTCATATAACATCAGCCTGCCAAACTCTAATGTATGCATATAAATTGCTAGTTAGAAACATATTCAAAAGAGCTGTCATGTAAAATATGTGAAAGTAATAGTATCTTATCAGAATGACTGTCTTATCAGGTATATCGTGGAATGTGAATGGCATTGTAAGTAAGGACAAGAAGCAAAGAGTACTGAATTATATTGAGAAGTATATGGTACAAATAACAATGTTACAGGAGACACAAGTACATAGAAATGAGTATGTGAAGTTGGCAAAATAAGGATTCCAGAATAGTTATTCAGTAGAGTATCAGGGACAAAGGAAAACAGGGCGTAATAACACTGATTGCAAGAGGGGCTCCAATAGTTAGGGAGGAGAAGAAAGACAATAAGGGTACGTATGCGGTAATAAGGGGTTATTGGCAACTTTTAGCAAGGAATATTACTCATGAGTGGATACTAGAATCTGATATGTAATAGTGAAAATATATAACAACTTGAAACTGAAGGCACAAACAGACTTAGAATAACAAATAAAAAGACTAACGGCTTCCACAGGCTGACTACGAAGGTTTAATAGAATAAGTCCACAAAAGTGAATCACAAAAATAAAAACAAGTACTTTAAGCACTTTTCGTTTGTTCAAAGGAACAAACTTCTTCAGAAGTAAATAACATCAGCAGCTGCAGGCAGTTTAAACACAAAAAGTGCGGGAAAGTTGTGTTTACATTTACCTATTAAACAAACAGTACATAGAAAAACTCTGTTCAAGTTTAAAAGTGTAGCATACAAAACATTACTTATGTTAAAAAACATTATATGACACAAAAATATTGAGTTGTCAGTAATAATTTAAAACCCACATATGAATACATTAAAATTAAGTTTCTTCTGTGTTATCTAAGGAGACTTTTCAGCTTAAGTAAGCTAGAAATTGAGCATGCTTCATTGAGACCAGGATAATAAAATGAGTTTAACCTGATCTGCCACAGTAATTCCATTTCTTCTAATTTGAAGGAAGCAGGACCCCCCCGATTATCAGAAATAAAGTTACTGATAACAATAAATTTAAATTTGTGGGATGGATTAGAGTGGACATGTCTTGCTAGGGCATTCTCCAACTTATTATGTGAGATAGCATATTGATGTTCATATATCCTATCTCTAAGCCTGCGTTCTGTTTTGCCCACGTAGAATGCAAAACAGTCAATACACTTGGCCAAATACACTAAAAATTTACTGTTACAGTTAAATCTAGACTTCAGTTTGTAAGTGTTATCATTGATTGTGAAATAATTATTACAATCAATGTATTTACAAAAGTTGCAACTTTCGCATTTAAACATTCCTGTTGATCTAGATATTACTGGAACGTGTCTCTCTAGTGCATTCTTTAAGTTCCTTCCTTTTTTGAAAACCACATGTGGCCTATGACCCAAACAGTCAAGAACAATTTGGTTAGTTCTAAAAAAACCCCAGTTCTTGTTGATCAAGTTTACAATAGTGCTACTTTGGCTATTGAATGTAGTCACAAAACTAAATTTGAAGTCCTGTTCATGGGCAGTCAATTCCTCTGTGTCAGAGGTAATTTGCCTATCTTCCACAAGATTATTACTCAATGTTACATGGTGAGCACATAAAATTGGTTTAAACCAATAAGTACTTCTTTTGTAAGTGACTTCCTCTATTAATGTGTCAACAAGTAACTCTGGATATCCACGATGTTGAAACATCTGTTTCAAAAACTGACATTCACTTTGAAAATCTGAGTCTAAGCTAGAAATACGTGATGCTCTCACTAGCTGCCCTTTGACTACAGATCTTTTTTGGTGAAAAGGATGGCAGCTAGTGAAGTGAAGAAATGTATTAGAATAACTAGCTTTTCTGTAAATTTGCGCTGTGAAAAAACAATCTGACCTATTCTTATTTAACTGGATATCTAAGTATGAAATAGATTCAGTCTGAAATGTGTATGTGAATTGTAAAAAACCTGTTGACACATTAAAGCTCTCAACCAATTCAGATGCACATTCCGCATCGCCTTTTAACAAGATGAAGATGTCATCCAAAAAGCGGGTGTAATAAGCAATGGGGGCAGGTGTTAAACTAGCTGAAAAGACTTGGTTAAACTCCCATTGAGCCATTACTAGGTTTGCAACACTTGCTCCGCAAGGTGATCCCATTGCTAAACCCACTTTCTGGAGATAAAAGTTGTCATCAAAAATAAAGAAATTGTTGGACAAAATAAGGTCCAACAGTTCCATTACCAAGGAAATGTCACCCCTTGGTGCATTATGTCTCATCATGACTTGGGCCACCCACTCAGTACTGATGTCGTGAGGGATGCATGTGTACAGGTCCTTTACGTCGATAGTCAGAAAATTATACTCACTATCGAAAGCAATTTCATTGATTTTCGATAAAAAGGACCACGAATCTTTACAAAACTGTGGCTCCAACAGAACGTATTTCTTCAACATGGAGTCAACCAGTTTTGCACATGCATAGGTGGGTGACCCACGACCATCAATGAGCGGTCTCATTGGGGGATTCTCCACATTTTTGTGGATTTTAGGAATCCTGAAAAGTGTTGGATATTTGGGAAATGAACAACTAATATAGTTAAAGATTTCTTGATCAATTCGTCCTTCAATAAATAGTTCATACAAGCAAGATTTTATCAAACTGTATGCCTTATTTACTTCTGTTCTTGAACTTATCAAATAGGTATTGGTATCTAGAAGGGATGACATACAGGCCACATAATCAGCTTTGTCGAAAATCACCAATCCCCCACCTTTGTCTGGTTTACAGACCCTAATGTTTTGTGATTGAATATATTTAATGGAATCTTCCTCGTCTATGTGTTCTTGATTCCTGCTAGGTTTTTTATTTTTAAACAAGTTCCAAAAATCTAGCTCATTAGCCTGTTCAAATACTTTCACAAGCGGATGAAGGGGGGGATTAAAGGTACTAGGAACTTGAAAAATGTTGTGGACCCTATTGTCAGGAGCATTCATGAAGAATAAACCCAAGTTCAATTTCCTGGTGAATAATTTCAACTCTAAAATAGATTTAGCAATGTCCATGTTGTGCCAAGGAACATACGTCTGTCCTTTTGCTAAAACATCAACAATATTAGAGGAAATAAAACTGTCAGAAAAATTGTACACTCTAAAGTCATTGTCTTTGTTAAAAATAATAGAAGGGTAGGAAGGCTTTGAGTCATTGAACGATTCTGAGCTTTGACCGCTAACTGAAATTATGTCAATAAGTTGAGAGGGATCTGTGGTCAATGCTGAGGTCAACTTTTGGTGTTGAGTTGAGAGTGGTAAGCTATCACTATCAATAGACCCCAGTGTACCATTCATAACCTGGTCAACACATTCCCCTCTGTTGTTGCTTCGGTCTGGCCCCTAAGGTGTTGAACCTCTGAAAATCCTGCTGGTAACTGTCGTGGTTATTGTTGTTATTATTAGGGCAACTGTGTTGTTGGTTATAATACTGCAGCTTATTGTTATAATAGTAATTCACCCGTGTGGCATTTTTCAATCTTTCACTTCTGCGCACTCCTTCTATATCTGATAAACCAGAATTAGTTGAGTTGACAGGAGTTTGATTATCATACATATCTACTAGTTGTCCTGACTGGACAACCTGTTTGTTCACTGAATTTAAAGGTGTAGGTGCAACATAGTCACCTGGTCGTTGTAAGTCATTCGTAGTCAACTCAATAAAGGAGTAACCTAGTTGCCACATCTATGCTGCTGGTGGAGGTGGATAGGCAGGCCCTTGCTTGTATGAATTACAGTCACGTTGCAATTTCTTTGTTTTATTTGCACTCAGTTTAACCAAATGTTGGTTAATATTGGTGAAAGTCCTACTGTATTCATACTTATATCGATCAAATTGTCTGTCTTGAAGGACTTTAGCATCATGTAATAGTGAAAATATATCATGGAAACCTATAAGGGAAAATGTAACAAATGTGGGTAGGTAGATTTTTAAAGAAATACATGATAATATTTAGAATGGAATATGTGCAATGTACATATTATATCCAAGATAAAATAACTTGGCTAGATTAGACAAAAACAATCTTTCACAAGAGCATAATGATTTAATTGACAGTTTTGAAACACATCCAATAACTATTTCAGACCGTGTGCCAATAAATACTAATAAAAAGATGCAGAGTAATCAAGTAAAAATGAGACATTGGTACTTACTTAGTGAAAAGAGTGGACTTTAAGGAATGGGTAATGAAAACGATTCAAAAATTGCTAAGGGAATGTACACGTTTTTTCATAAGGGATAGCTGAGAAATAGGTTAAAATGAAAATGAAATTTAAAAATATTGTAGAAATGAGACAGAAGGAAATATGAGAAAGAAGTAAAAGGAATTATTTAGAGGGATTATCAAAGGTTATCATATTGCAGATGAAGGGGAGACCTATGGAACCAGAAGAGGACCATTTGTTGAGTGCTAAAGGAAAAATAAGGGAGTATTTGGTTAGTATACATGAGTTTAGAAAGGTCACTATTAAGAAAGTATTTTTTGATAACAAAGAGCACAAAAACTATTGCTCAATGACTCAGGTGACAGAAAATAGAAAAGGGTGTAGCCAAGCTAATGAAGCTATTGACTAGAAAAATAACGAGAGATCCTATACAGGCATTAGAGATATTTTGGAAATTCTGTGAAAATCTATATACAGCAGTGGAATGGATAGACCAAGAAAAGACACAAATGAAAATGTTTATGGAACACTTAAACATGCAAAGGTTAGATAAAGATGAGGCTCAATAATTAATAGCTAAGACAGGAGAGGAAGAGATAAAACTGGTGATGTATAGTCAGTCTACAGAGAAGTCTCCAGGAATATATGATATTGCTGTGGAAATCTGGAAGTTAGGAGGGGAAAAAGTGATAAAGATCTTGAAGGTTTTCTTTAGTAATCTTTTAAAAAGAGGGTCAGTACCAGCATCTTGGAAAAAAGTTGTGGTATTTATACTACTAGAAAAAGAGCGAAGACTCTTTAAATCCAACTTTATACAGACCAGTTTCAGTTTTGAACCACAACTATAAAGTACTGTATTTATTTATTTACTTTTTATTTTACATTTGTTTACCGGGATAGTCCGACTGGACACATCTATTTACAGTGGAGGCCTCCACATTCAGTAGAGAAAAACAAATAGTTGAACAATTTGATAACAATATGATCATCTATACAGACGCAAGACATTGACAATAGATAAAAATACAACTTTTGATACAAAAACAGAAATTGACACAAGATAAGCATTATAACTGACTATAGAGACAGACAGAGACTACTTATAGGAATTAATTAGTGTAAGTTTAGCATGAGCTAGTATAACTATTAGAAACTTGAGCAGAAATATAATTCCTGATTCTGTATAAAAATTACAGTAGGTATAATTGGATATGAAGCTATCTGGGGTGGTAGAAACAGTGAAGATTAAGTAATGCATGGATATAGTCAGGAATTCATTAAGTGTGATTTAAGTGAGTTTTTGAACAGTGTAATAGTGGAGGCAGAAGATAAAAGCAGGGCGAATGTTACTCCAGGATTTAGCTACGTTATGGGAGAATAGTGCTTTACCTGCAGTGTTGTTAGCCTTAGAGATACAAAGGAGTGATTTGTCAATGGAGCAAAGGGGATGATTTGATTTGTAGGGCATGAGTAGGTGACTTAGTGCTGGGGTTCAGGTGTTGCCAAAATTAATAGATATGGATCACTGTGGTTTTGTGGCAGAGAGACAAATATTCAACACCATGCCCTACACTGACCGCCTCAAAAAAACCCAGCTTTACTCCATAGCATATCACCTACTCCGAGTTGATCTCTGTGTAACATATAAAGCTATGTCAAACCCAGAGCTGTTGGACATGCTACACCTAAATAAATCCCAATCCCTCCAAGCTATACGCTCTAGGGACCTAAACCTTGTCACCACAATAAACAGGACATGCTGGAGGGATAGATTCCTGTCCCAGAGACTTCCTATACTCTGGAACAACCTACCCATCTATGTCAAGCAAAGTTCTTCATTAGCACTCTTCAAGAAAAATCTTGATGAGTGGATGGGAAATAGGAAATACACCCCGGGGATCACTTCTGTGTCTCTGCTGGACAGTGGCACAGGAAAATAACTTTCTTGGGTGGCGTAAGCTATGGTACCTTGCTGGCTAGGCTTACGTAGGCCCTTGGGCTGATAGCCTAATACCTACCTATGAACCTATGAACATTAACAGAACTATAATGATCCAAAGGAAAACAAGAGTGCAAGAATCCCCCAATATTGTTGGTGGGTTTTGAAGCAGAGGAGACATTTGCTACAGTTAGATGGGATTTTATGAGTAGGGCAATGGCAGAATTTGTGTTTCCTGACAGAATAATAGGGTTCATTAGGAAGATATATGGTCAGAGGTAAGAATCAAGGTGAGAAAGTTCCTATCTGACAAGCTGGGTTTGAATAGAGGAACTATGCAGGGGTGCCTTTTTTCTCCTTCGTTATTTACTTTATACATAGAGCCTTGGCTAAGTAATTAAGGGATGTGCAAATTCAGTGATATAACTGATATTGGACTCAAGAAAAATAGCCTTATTTACAGATGATATTATTTTGTATTTGATAAATCCAGAAACAGGATATGTCAGTGTTGTGGAACATTTTGAGACAGTTTCAAGTTTTTTCTCTGGATATAAAATAAATGAGGATAATACCAAAGCTATAGCACTAAACTATGTTGTCTGACATGACTTGATTCAGCAATACCCATTTTTATGGGGACATTATAAGATTAAGTGTTTATGTGTTTATGTGTTTGGATTAAAATGATTCTATTGTGGCAGCCAATAATATGTGTGGGAAGAAATTAAACAAAATATAATACAGAATTAGAAGATGGAAGCTCTTGAAAATGGACACGGCTAGGAAGGTATGAACAATAAAAGTGTTTTTAGTCCCTTTATTATTGCATACAGGTCAGGCATATTTTTATCAACCAGAGGAGAAGCTGGGGATCACAATTAATAAAGAATTGAAAAAAAATATTTGGGTGGAAAAGAGTGCTAGTATTAAATGGACAAGTTGTTTCTCCCCACTGAACAAGGATTGTTTAGGCTTTTATATTTGAATGCATACTTTAGATCTACACAGTTGTAGCTCATATACATAATACAATCAGAAAACTACAAATCAAATCAAAATTTAAAGAAATTATGTTAAAATGGGGGGAGTTTGTGAAATAAGTACAGAGCAAGATGATGGATGCAGGCACTGAAGAAGAATGGTAACAACCATACAAAATATTATATGCACAAAGTATGGGTATGGAGAAAAGAGATGTTACTAATAGGGATGACTGTAAGTAGGGGCACAGAAAATAAACAAGAGGAAGCTGGAATTTACTGGCAAAAATTAGCGAAGGAATCAAAGCAATGGGAGCAAATAACTAGGGTGGGAAAAGTCAGACTGTGGGATGAAGCCAAGCAGAAGTTCGGACTGCACTGCCTTTGTTACCAGGGATTGATAACAGAGTATAGGCATAGAGACTGGGATAGGGAAGTGTTAAATATAAAGACAAGTTATGGTTGTTTAGAGATATGTCTAGAACAGAAGCTGTGGTAAAAAGGGAATAATTAGTATTGCATACAAAATAATGAACGATAACTATAAGAATCAATCAGAAGAGGTTAGAAAAGTCTGGGAAATATACAAAGAAACAATGGGGGGGGGATATTTGTATGACTCAATGCAATATATGCATTATATGCAACAAAATCTAGAATGTTAAGGATTTTTTGCATGGGAGTGTTTGCATAGATATTTTTATATCCCAAGAAGATTTCAGTAAATTTTTCCACAGGTACCCAACAATTGCTAGAGGTGTGATGGGAAAGTAGGAGTACCTGAGAACGTTTTATTTATTTATTTTTTTGAGGGGGTGCAATGAGTTGATAGATTTTAGGTACTCTGTCAGCAATGTTGGAGAAACAATTTATTTAACTAGGGAAATTATTCTTTTGAGCTGCGATACAGAAACTGAATTGTATAGACACAGTAAGTTTAATGCTGGTGACTGCCAAAGAAGCAATTTCTAGGAAATGGAAATCAAAAGCAAAACCAACAGTAACAGCATTGTTGAATGTTGTAAAGTCAATAAAAGAACTGGAAGTGGGATATTCAGAAAAGGGATGGAGTAAACTACATAGAAATAAATGGAATCTGCGGGAACAATACATAAAGAATAACGTTCAGGAGGACTGCTATTTCAGGGAAGCCAGAACTTGAGCAATCTATGTAATGTTAAACTGAGTAATTGTTAAAAGACAAAAATCATGTTTGTATAATATATATTAAGTAAATGTTGTAATGTTTTTTTTTTTTTTATAACTGAATGTGCACACAAGTTAATATATAATATGTGATGTTAATCTAGATGTTAAAAAAATAAAAACACCCCTGGAACAGTGGCACAGTGGTGTAGCAGTAAGCATTCGTGATTCACAGCATGCTTAATTTCTTAGGAAAACTCATTTTCTCATTCTCCCTAACTGGTATTTTGTTGGGGTTTCCACTTTTCTTCCATATTCTAAAGACATCAGAAAGTGAAGTATTATTCCTCCTGTTTGCCTACAGGTATTTGTGGTGTATGTGTGTGTGTGTGTGTGTGTGTGTGTGTGTGTGTGTGTGTGTGTGTGTG